>NW_015670386.1:1192585-1200656 GCF_001515625.1 Sinocyclocheilus rhinocerous | reverse complement strand
TGTGTTAGATGCCTTTTTTTTGCTTTTTGTTAATTGTATAATAAATAAAAAGAAAACAGATAGAATACAAAAAGAATAGAGAAGCTAATGTTAGTTTAAAAAAAAAAAAAGAAAACAAGCAGTTAGTAAATGAATAGAGTGCAAGTCTAAAAGAGACACGTTTTTTTTTAAGAATAGAGTGCAAATCTAAAAGGGGCAAGTTTTTTTTTTTTTTAAAGAATAGAATTAGATATATATGTATATATATATATATATGTGTGTGTGTGTGTGTGTGTATATATATATATGGCTTTTTTATTTTCAATTATTTTCTGAATGAATTTTGTCAGGGACCTACAAATACCAGTATATAATTTCCATTGGAAATTAATAGGAGAGGATGTAAGAAGTAGGAAGCAAAATCACACTCTGAAGGGTAAATTTAACACGATCATATGCATTACAAATCATCTCAATAGGTTACTGGGCATCCTACAACATACCTTTCCACTCAGACATTTACTGAATGAGTGGTTATGGTGTGATGTGGAAAAAGTACGGAGGAGACTTCTCATATGACCTCTGTCCACATGCTAAAATTTTCCGCAGGGACCAGGGAAAAGTCACTAATCTGGACACCTTGAAATACATTATGAGGTACAATGGTGAGTTTAGGTTTTCGTTTTGGAAATTACTCAAAACTGTTTCTTCAAAATAATCTGCCCTCTTGTTAATCTCATTTTTTGATGAACAGTAGCACTTTGTCATATTAGATTACAGAAAGGACCCATATTCAAAGAAGCATCCTTGTAAATCCATCTGCTGCCGAAATGACCTGAGACTTCGACGACCTCATCCAGGGGGCTGTTATGATACTAAGGTACAGAAATAGGTCATTTTGGTCGATGTGTTATTACATAAAAACTAGTAAAGATATAGTGTGATTCTAATGGAGGCTGCATGCATTTAGGTTACAGATTATCACATGGCCCAGATGTTTTCGGCTGAAGCTGTGAATGGACCCACTACTCAGAATGGTCTTCCACTTTTCTCTTGGAGCCGTTTTAATCGGACAGCTCATCATGGGCTCCCTCAGACGTACAACTTTACATTCATCAGCATGCAGCCTTTGCTCTTTGGTTCCAGAGATCAAGCCAAGACTGATAGTAGTTTTGTACAGTGTATGAACAGCAGTCTAGAGGATACAGATGCAAGACTTGGAAAGGATTTAATCGATTTAACATCAGATATTTACAAGCAGCTTCATAAAGTCATTGGGTACATTTGACCCATAAAAATGTTTGTGCAACTGAATGCATAATACTTCCAATCAGTGCTGGACATATGTTTATGCAATAAAAGACTACAGTAACAAATATTTGCCCTAACTTGTATAATTTGTGTTAATGACAAAGCTCATGGACCAATATTAACAAATGACCAATAAAATGTATCAATGCAGTCATTTAAGATTAAGATAAACTGAGCTGAACAATGTCAGACTAAGCAGTGTTATCTTACTTTTTCACTGGAGAAAGCAATAGTATTGATAGAGAACCTGTTAAGTTAAAAATGTCCTAATGATAGATTTGTTTATTACAAACACAGAGCTTTTCATTTCACAGCACATTAATTGGAGATGGACTGGTGTCATGTGGATTACTTGTAGATTATTGTAATGTATTTATCAGCTGTTTGGACTCATTCTGACGGCACCCATTTGCTGCAGAGGATCCACTGGTGAGCAAGTGACGTAACTAAAAACTTAAACATTTTTACCAAATTTTTAAATTATAAAATTATAAATTATATTAAAGTATTGTAAATGTTGTTATTTATATAAATCTATTTTCTGTCTTTGCAAGCTTAATAATTTGTAAATACAGACTGAATAAATGTTGAATTTACACCATAAATGGATGTTTAATTTTATTATGTGTTAATCATATATGGGGTCAAAAGTATGAAACCAATAGTAAAAAGGCTTAAAGTAATTAAATATTAATGCCCTTCTAATTCACCTTAATATTCAGATTAGTGGTCTATCGCATTGGTTTGCAAGGCCAGTTTTAAAGCTTTTATCTTTGACTCTCCCAATCTTGAATATTTCGTTACAGCCTCGTTACAAACTATATTATCAGCACAACAAATTGAGTAAATGGTATTTGACTGATTCCACAGCATCACTCGATCTGCATCAACTAGCCTACTTAAAGGGGTGGTTGATTGCGATTTCACTTTTTTTCATGTTAGTGTGTAATGTTGCTGTTTGAGCATAAACAATATCTGCAAAGTTACGAAGCTGAAAGTTCAATGCAAACGGAGATATCGTCTTTTAAAATTCTGGCAGTTTAATGCCTACAAAAACGGCTGGTAGGGACTACAACAATTTCCTCCCCTGGTTTGTGACATCACAAACCCAGATAAACCCCGCCCTCGGGAAAAGACAGCAAAGGGGGCGAGGCCATGCTGTGCTGCTTTAGAGAAGAGGAAGAGAAAACTAGAGGTGCACTTAAAAATCTATTCATATATGAATCGCGATTCTGTCTTCTAACAATTCTAATGGATTCACAAGTTTCAAAATCAATGTTCTAAAGCAGCGGTTCTTAATACTGTTCTTCACGTCCCCCTGCTCTTTTCTAATTTTATACCAATAGTTTGAACAGGACCCTTTTCTATTCTAACACAACTATGCCTCTGTGTATAAGGCAGGTAAAAAAAAAAAAGATTTATTCAGTCAGTGTGGAAGATCTTGACTGGTCTGCAATTCTGCAGAGACCAGTCAAGATCTTCCACACTGACTGAATCAATCTTTTTTTTTTAAACTTGACTAATAGACAGAGGCATTGTCATGTTAGAATAGAAAAGGGTCCTGTTCAAACTATTGGTATAAAATTAGAAGCACACAATTCCCTAGAATATCATTATATGCTTAAACATTAAGATTTGTACTCATGGAAATTACTAAAGTAGTCAAACCTGTTCATTAGAAGGGGGTGTCCCAATACTTTTGGCAATATAGTGTACAAGCCAACCTAGCTATTCAAAATCTTTGTCTGCAATTTAATAATATTGACCTATACTTTTGACCATTAGGTATAGTAACATAATTCATTTAGAACCTGTTCTATGGACATAGACTTTCTGTACCACACTATTCTGCTGATATGGAATGAGTTTGACTACTTAATCAGTTGTATTAATAGAAATGCTTCACTGGGGCAAACAAAAAAATCCTAACATAATAAATAGGATACCCCATAGCAGCATTTCCAGCAGCATCCAACATTTGTCAATGGTGACCGTGATTTCACCCAGTACAACATGTTCCTGGATCAACATCCTTGTTGATCCTGGAACAACATTCCCATCAACCAATCAGAATTGAGGGATAACTTTTCAGGAAATATCTGTTTTAGGCTTACAATCAGGGTTAGGTGCTTCTACACCCTTGTTAATCAGCTATCATTTCACACTGTTTTTAGGAATAAATTATGGTAGGGTTAGGTTTAGGGGTAGGGATTGGGTTTAGTCTATATTTTTGGACAGTTACGTTGATCCAGGATCAACAAAAGATGTTGATCCAGGAACATGTCTTACTTGGCAAAATCACGGCGACCTTTCTCAATCATGATCTTACTCAGCAAAATGTGACTATTAGCTTAACAGCCGTATTCCTTGTTTGCTAGCTACATATGCACATACAGCATACAATGTTAAAAATTTTCTACATTATGAACCTTAACCCAAAAACCTTTAGCTTCATACACTGTAGATAATTGTGACCTTAATCTTAAATATTCATTGCTGTTAATGCATAAATACATCTAGCATCCTATAATCTGCGCAGGTTTCTGCGTCAAAAGAGCATCGACGGGCAAGTGGGCGGGACTAACACATCGCAGGATACGAGCCAATCAACTTCCGCGCTTTATTCCACTTTTATGATACGAACGAAACCGGCAGCACACCGCTTCACCGCGGGAGCCAGAACGGCATCAGAACAGCATCCGAGCCGCACCGACAGCCCGCTTACATACCGCCCGCCAGCCTCAGTGTAGTTCCCTAATGGCAACGGAGGACAAAGGAAAAACGGAGGCGCCTCAGGCTTTACCGGAAACGGGATCCCTCTCAGCAACGCACAGCAATCTGAACAATAATAACAACAACAATAATAACAACAAAGACAACGAGGGAAGCGAAGGAGCCACAACAGCCACATCTACTGCTGTTGAATCCGGCGGGGCTGAAAATATCATAGGAAACGGTTCAGCTGTTAATACTGCCGGGGGCAATAACGGCAAATGGGTCCGTCTCAACGTCGGGGGGACGGTGTTTCTAACGACACGACAAACGCTGCTAAAGGAGCAGACTTCATTTCTGTACCGACTGTGTCAGCAGCAGGACTTACATTCTGACACGGTAAGACAGCAGTGAGTGATGTTATAAGTGTAAGACTGTGTATTAATGATGCAGCGGGTTTCAGTCAGATGGATGCACAATAATGCGGACCCCCAGTGTTTGTGCAGTTGAGGTGCGTCGCAGTTATTAGCTAGAAATATCCATATTTGACTCCACGATGCCTTCATCAGATAATGTGGCCCACCTGATGCTGACTTTGTACAGAGGGAAGTTCTTGGATCATCAGCACACCCTTACTGAGTTGAATCTCATGAAATTATATTTTACATTTAGATAATTTAGATAACTATTTAGATATAACTACATTTAGATAATAACTATTATTATTATTATTGACAACTTACTTGTTTAATATTTAAAGATTTAATAATAATAATAATAATGATGATGAAACCATAATGTTTAACTTATTAAATTTGTAACTTTTTAATTTTATGAATACAATGTTTTTATCAGAATATTTTAAAGGTAATTATTTAATCATAATTAAAATGTCAAAATTAACATTCTGTCATCATTTTCTCACCCTCATGTCATTCCAAACCTGTATGCATTTCTTTCTTCTGTGGAACACAAAAGAAGATTTGTGACCCTGGAGCACAAAACCAGTCATAAGTTGCTGGGGTATATTTGTAGCAATAGCCAACAATACACTGTATGGGTCAAAATGATCGATTTTTTTATGCCAAATATTATTAGGACATTAAGTAAAGATCATGTTCCATGAAGATATTTTGTAAATTTCCTACCGTAAATATATAAAAACTTAATTTTTGATTAGTAATATGCATTGCTAAGGACTTCATTTGGACAACTTTTATTTAGATTTTTTTGCACCCTCAGATTCCAGATATTCAAATAGTTGTATCTCTTCTCGGCCAAATATTGTCCTAACAAAACATACACCAAGGGAATATATGATATCTCAATTTAAAAAAATCAACCCTTGTGTCTGGTTTTGTGGTCCAGGGTCACATATTTTAAAGAATGTTGGAGACCAAACAACATTGGAGCCCTTTGACGTCCATTGCATGTATAGACACTTAAACATTTCCTCAAATATGCTGGGGTATATTTGTAGCAATAGCCAACAATACACTGTATGGGTCAAAATGATCGATTTTTTTATGCCAAATATTATTAGGACATTAAGTAAAGATCATGTTCCATGAAGATATTTTGTAAATTTCCTACCGTAAATATATAAAAACTTAATTTTTGATTAGTAATATGCATTGCTAAGGACTTCATTTGGACAACTTTTATTTAGATTTTTTTGCACCCTCAGATTCCAGATATTCAAATAGTTGTATCTCTTCTCGGCCAAATATTGTCCTAACAAAACATACACCAAGGGAATATATGATATCTCAATTTAAAAAAATCAACCCTTGTGTCTGGTTTTGTGGTCCAGGGTCACATATTTTAAAGAATGTTGGAGACCAAACAACATTGGAGCCCTTTGACGTCCATTGCATGTATAGACACTTAAACATTTCCTCAAATATCTTTATTTTTTATGTTCCACAGAAGAAAGTAAGTCATACATGTTTGGAACAAGATGAGGGTGAGTAAATAATGACAGATTTGTCATTTTTGGGTGGAGTATCTCTTTAATGTTAGGATACTTAACTTGTTGTTAAATAACCAAAGTGAAATGAGGCCTACGATAATCCAAATAAAGCATCCATATCTTATAGAAGTGATCTGTCAGAATGTAGAGCACATGCCAGAAGTTCCAGTGGGACCAAAGCAAATATCACCATACGCCAACTCTTCTGTGAAGGGGGTCTTATCACTGACCCACTGCAATAAAATGTTTTCTTCTGGCAGCAAAGGTTCATATATTACGTAATTTCCTGTTGGCAGATGATGTCTTTATGTGTCTGCTCGGAAGGCCCAAATCTAATAAACCTGGATGTAATTCTAATTGGATGCCAAATATAATTTTTCAATATTTCCAATACCTACAACTAGGGATATGCCGGTATCAAATTCTCATGTTGCGATTAATTGCTAATGCTTTTTATCACGGTACACTCTTAAAAATAAAGGTGCTTCACGATGCCATAGAAGAACCTTTTTGTCTAAATGGTTCCATAAAGAACCTTTAACATCTGAAGAACCTTTCTGTTTCACAAAAGGTTCTTTGTGGCGAAAGAAGGTTCTTCAGATTATAAAAAGGTAAAGAGATGGTTCCTTAAAGAGCCTTTGACTGAATGGTTCTTTGTGGAACCAAAAATGGTTCGCGCTTGTTTACATCAGAGTGCGCACGCCTCTTTCATGCAGCATACAGAGGTGTTGTGCATTTTGACCAATTTATGGGAAAAGTATTCTTAAAATGCATTCAAAATTCTAAATAATTTGTAATATATAATTATTCACGGTATTTAGAAGTGCCCACGATAACAATATCGTGCATATTCATTACCGTGATATATCGCAGTACCGAATACCGGCACAAGTCTACCTACAACCTGCAATAAGGTACCTATTTCTGTTTTACATTTTTCAAAATCACCTTTGTGATTTTGGGGTGAAATGTTGTGAGCTTTACGCATATACAGTATGTTATTTTTAGCTCCCATTTACTCTTTTAATCTTACAGCACTAAGGCATACAAAAAGTATTTGACTTAACAGATGGTACTCTGCCTTCACAGTATCCACCCCCTCCCAAGCTATCCTCTTATATTCCCTCTTATTCCACACTCAAAGTACCTCCATCCCCACAGTAAGTGATGAGGCACAGGCGGTCTCCCATCGCGGCTCAGTTATTACTGGCCGCTGTGGTGTTTTGTGCTCTCTCACTGCTCATGTCACTCTTCTAATGAGATTAGAGTCATGGCACCTTGAAGACTCCCAGCCCTCTGCACAAAAATATCTATGGAGGCTTCTCTGTTCTATTCCTGGCCTGGTCTGTTCTTCACTGATAGTTTACATGCATTTAAAGAGTTTAAGTTTATAGAATCATTGTGTTGAGCCAGAAAATTGTTTGCAATTGAGAAATTCTAACTGGAAAGTCTGTCATGATTTTTCTCACCCTCATGTCATTCCAAAACAGTATGACTTAGTTTTTTCTGTAGAACATAAAAAATATATTTTGAAGAATGTTGGTAACCAAACAGTTTTGGTTCCCATTGACTTAAATTGTTTTTGTGTATGTGTGTGTGTGTGTGTGTGTGTGTGTGTGTTTGTATATACAATGGAAGTCAGTGGGAAAGAAACTGTTTGGTTACTATCATTCTTCAAAATATTTTCTTTTATGTTCCACAGAAGAAAGAAAGTCTCATGATTCTGGAATGAAATTAGGGTGAGTAAATGATGACAGATTTTTCATTTCTGGGTGGACTACCCCTTTAAAGGGGTCATATGATGTTGCTAAAAAGAACATTATTTTGTGTATTTGGTGTAATGAAATGTGTTTATGCGGTTTAAGGTTAAAAAAACACATTATTTTCCACATACTGTACATTATTGTTTCTCCTCCTCCTTTCTGAAACGCGTCGATTTTTACAAAGCTCATCGGTCTGAAAAGCGAGGTGTGCTCTGATTGGCCAGTTATCCAGTGCGTTGTGATTGGCCGAATACCTCAAGCGTGTGACGGAAACGTTGTGCCCCTTAACATATTGTGATGCCTTGTCCCGGCCGGAGCAACGACACAAAAACAT
>NW_015670386.1:1172222-1192545 GCF_001515625.1 Sinocyclocheilus rhinocerous | reverse complement strand
CGATAAAACACTGACAGCCAATCAGAATCCATCCTGCTGTAATGAGCTCAAGAATTTAAAGCGGCAGACGCATGTGCGCTTAGAATAAACAGACGATATCGTTCACTGGTGTGAACGCCAATATCGTTATCTTTATAGTTGTCTTTATGGTTATAGTTCTTGGTGTGAACGGGGCTTTATACTGTCTTTTTACGCGTTGCATTGCATCGCACTGTGTAAACATAAAACCATGTCTGCATTTGTGATAGGAGAAATGACAACCGATCCGGCGATGCACAGCGCGAAGTTGATGTATGTCCTCAGCGACCAGCACGGATCAGCTCCAGGCATGACAAAGCAGATATCGTTCTCTTTTGGAAGGCCAAACAAAGTAGTTTCGCTTTCACAACGAAACACACAGCGCCTTCACGACATGGAGGCCGCGGCAACAACAATACTACTACAGCGAGAATAAAAGTTACGCCTTCTTTCTTTGCGTCAACATTTGGACGGCGTTATGCAAATCTTCCCACATCGTGACGTAGACATGTGGGGGCGTGTTACAACGAGCCGTTTTAGGTAGGCGTGGTTGACTCTTAACTTTTATAAAGAATATCTCTTTGGATTTGAGACTTTAGTCTTTGCAACTTTACAGATCTTCTTTATGCACCAAGAGCTTGTAACACTCCAAAGAGAAAGGAAAAATTGAAATCGCATCATATGACCCCTTTAAGACGTCTTACTTTTTTTGTCATGAGGAGGTATTGATTATTATTACAGTGAATATTATTAGGTAGTTTCTCTGCATCTTGAATGAGAATGTGCTTTTAACATGAGCCAGAATTGATGAAGTTCAAATAGTTTTTTCAGCTTTCTTATAGCATGCTGTGAGGCTTTACATGGCACAGGTTATTATGCAGTTCTGTTTTGAAATTAATAAGCTCTTTGTTTGCCTACCAGGTATTTCCCATGGGATGCAGGCTTGCAGCTAGTTTCCCATCGGGACCTGGTTCTTATACTTCCTTGTGCAACTGCAGAGTTAAATGTTAACGCAAGATAAACACGGATAGATTAATTTGAAATTAGACGGCTGAATTCTGTGCATTTGAGACATATACAGTAGAATTATGTAAATACCCTGTGCGTTCTCTTGTTCTTGTGAAATCCCGAGCGGGGGGACAGCTTGTCTCTTCTGACTCACTGCAGGAGTCATGCGCAGGTGTTGTCATGCCTGCTGTCAAGTCTAGTCATGTCTAATGTGAGGCTGTCTGCTGCACTTGCTGTTTCGAAAATAGGATTTTTGTGTGTGTGTGTGCATGTGCTAATGATGTTCTGTGCTACTTTTGTCTGTGAGATTTTATGGAGCTAATGGAAATATTTTGATGCTTTTTCAACTCTGTATGTGATCATTTGTTTGGTGTATGCTAGTATGTATGCTGTTCGTGTCCATGTCGTGAATCTAGAGTGAGTCATGCAGGGTCCAAAATTAATGGAAGGTGAAATAAGAAAATTTACCAGGCATGAATATTTCATATGGGCCATGCAACTGTATTTTATATTATTTATTTTAAACTATACAATACTGTGCAATAATAATAATAATAATAATACTTTTATTTATCAAGGTCACATTAAATTGATCAAAAGTGACAGAAAATAAATTTATAATTTTACAAAAGATTCCTGTTTCAAATAATGCTGTTCTTTTGAACTTTCTATTCATCTAAGAATCCACAAAACAATATTAACTATCTAATTAACTATTACCGGCACAACTGTTTTCAGCATTGATAATAACAATAATTATTTCTTGAGCACCAGTCAGTATATCAGAATGATTTCTGAAGGATCACTTGACACTGAAAATTCAGCTTAACCATAACAGAAATATATTACCTTTTAAAATACATTAAAATAAAAGTCAATTATTTTAAATCGTAATAATGTCATAAAATATTACTGCTTTTACTGTATTTTTGATCAAATAAATGCAGCCTTGGTGAGCATAAGAGACAAGTACTTAACATTGTTTTTCTTGCCAAAGCCACTTTTTTTTGTGATTGGCGAGTGTTCATTTGCTATAGGCTACAGGATAAATAACTTTTTGTGTAGGTATGTTGTTCATGTTCATTTTCATGTTGTGAATCTGCAGTGAGTTATCTCATTTATGCTTTCTTCTTTCTCTATTATAGTGGTTTTATAACATTGCAGTGCCTCTTTTCAGTCTTGCCAACATCTTCCTCTTTCTTTTTACCTTTTTCACCCTTGTGTGCTTCTGTGCACTCCCTTTTTCTCTTGTTGCTCTTTGTGGGTTTTGAGTGCTCATGCCCTGGGCTCAGTTGTGTAATGTTCTCTGTAGGGCATGTTGTAGCCTACATGATGTCCTGCTCTTGTTAGAGCTGTGCCAAAGAATATCTCTTTGGATTTGAGACTTTAGTCTTTGCAACTTTACAGATCTTCTTTATGTACCAAGAGCTTGTAACACTCTAAAGAGAAAGGAAAAAATGAAATCGCATCATATGACCCCTTTAAGGTTAATTCATTGCGGAGAGGAGACCCTCAGCCATTCTGGGACAAATACTGTGGCCATGCTAATGTGACCTGCGCTCACTGCCACTTTCCACATGCCCTTTCCTTTAATGTTGTTTTCTCTCTTGTGCCAAGTCACATTTTTATCCCCTGGGGTTATGTACTGTTCAGAGCATCCTGTTAGTGTTGGGCGATATGCTCAATTTTAATATCGTCCTATCTTCAGCCTGTGAAATCCCCAATACACGATATTATCGTGCTAATAATTTATTTAATAATTTATGTACTTGGTTTCATTGCCGGTGTCATGCCGAAAATTGATCGTCTGCCGAAAACTGATTGCTGTCCGCGTCCGTCCGACATGGATCCATCCGTCCGTCCGACAACATCCGTACACTTGCCAAAAAGGGATTACAGACTCTACTTAGTGAGTGAACTGTTCTTTCTGCCTCAAAATTACTTTTTTGATATGATATTTGATAGATTCTAGCTCATTCAGTCCTTTTTACCTGTTGAAATACCTTTAAATGGCCAATAAAACCCATAAAATGCAGTTTTACACTTGCCAAAAAGTGAACTGTTCTTTCTGCCTCAAAATGACTTGATTTCATTCATGGTTGTTGTCAAAGTATTTCAACAGGTAAAAAGGACAAAATGAGCTATAATCTGTCAAATATAACAACAATGAATGAAATCAAGTCATTTTGAGGCAGAAATAACAGTTCACTCAATAAGTAGAGTCTGTAATCACTTTTTGGCCAGCGTAAAACGGACGGATGCGGACGGCAATCAGTTTTCGGCAGACGATCGATTTTCGGCACGACACTGGAAAGCGAACCAACTCCAGCGTAAGGCTAAATGCAGCCTAATGTTTTTAATATGACTGAATTTGTATTTAACATGATAACAAATTAATAGAAACATCGTAAGGTACTAATTATAAGGCTTACATTTCCTCAGTTATTCAAAAAAGCAGCTACAGAAATCGGTAATTACATTACCAAAGAACATCATCACAAGCTCAGTCTAGCGTGAGTTTATGCACTTTAAAGCACTCCGGTTATAATCAGTGATGCTACACTGTATGATGAATAAATCTCTTATACTTACATTGCACTTTGTTGTTTATGATGAGAGAATTCGCGAGTCAGAATTCAGTCAGCGTGCGCTGAACAATGGAACTCTGCTGTTTCAGCGATAACTCATCTGAACGCCTCTGATTGGCCATTGCATTCATAAGCTCAGCATAATCGTGTGTGATTGGTTATAACGTGCAACACTGTAAAAACGTGGAAAAAGAAATATAATGCAACAAATAAGCCCTAATATTAATTAGATAGTATTACTAGCCTGATAATAATAATAATAATAATAATCGTCTTGCTATTGTCAAAGGCATCAGCCCCAGGCAACATCTCTGACTATCTTCGATTAGAGGTGTCAAAATTAATCGTTGCATCGATGCATCGCGATGCGGATGTGGACGATTCTGCTTCGCTGCAGTAATAGACCATAATAATCGATTATAACCTATGACGTTATTCGCATACGCACTTGTCACGCGAGTATTAAAAATGCACTCTCTATTTTTAAATCGGAGCTTGGCTTTTTCCACATATGGCACGTGCGTGCGCTAGAGACAAACACGGCGGGCTTCATTGCACAGAATAAGTGCTGTGAGACACGTGCACATTGCTTGACAGTGCTGCCACTCGCTGTTATTTTAGTCTTTTACTTTAGATATGCTTTCATTTCTGCCGTTTGGAATGCAGCACGTATTAGATGCATGAAACTCACGTACTGACAGACTTTCACGTGAGCTTTGTGTTTGTTTGTCCTGAAGCTCACACCTGCGATTAAATGCACTTGCATCTACTTTTATGATACGAAATTGATGTAAACATAGCCAGTTATATTTTCAGAACAGGACAAAACATCTGATATGTAGAAATAGATCTGTGCATTAGTGTGAATGCAGTCTATTAAAGCTGCCAGTGTCTATGATCTCATCAGTAATACTAATCAAATGGCAATAATGCTGAGAAAAAAGAAAAACCCATAACTATGATAATCTGTACACTTTCTATACTTAAAGCCCTCCCAGATACTGAAAGTGCTTTTTGTTTATCACTTGTAATTGTCTTTTCCCCCCTTTATTACTTTATATTTGCTTGTATGTTTTGAAGCTATATTTTCTTTTAATTCTTAACAATAATTAATTATATATTAATTAATTAATAACATAATTATTTTTAAAAGTAACCTGCTTATATAAGTCGTGGGGGAAGTCGTGGCCTAATGGTTACAGAGTCGGACTCGTAACCCAAAGGTTGCGGGTTTGAGTCTCGTACCGGCAGGGATTGTAGGTGGAGGGAGTGAATGTACAGTGCTCTCTCCCACCTTCAATACCACGACTGAGGTGCCCTTGAGCAAGGCACCGAACCCCCAACTGCTCCCCGGGCGCCGCAGCAAAAAAAAAATGGCTGCCCACTGCTCCGGGTGTGTGTTCACGGTGTGTGTGTGTTCACTGCTGTGTGTGTGCACTTTGGATGGGATAAATGCAGAGCACTAATTCCGAGTATGGGTCACCATACTTGGCCACATGTCACGTCACTTTCACTTTAATTTAATAAAAATGCACAAAATAAATTTTATATATTCGTGATGCATCGTGATATCAAATTGAATCGAATCGTTGACATGATAATCGTAATCGTAATCGAATTGAATCGTGAAACCAGTGCCGATTCACACCCCTATCGTCGATACACGATACCATCGTTTATCGGCACAACCCTACATCCTGTACATCCGTTAAACAGCTTCAGCACAGTCAGTGCTACATTTACATAGGGAATTTCCTAACAGTCACCACATTATTAAATATTAACAATATCTAATATTAAATAGTAATTTTACTATTGTAATATTTAAAAGTAAAATGTTAAATACATCATGATTAGGGCTGTGCAATATATCGAAATTATCGACATATCGCAATATGCATATCGCTACAGCTTGCAATATTTGGGGCCATGAACAAAAGACAAAGAGAAAATCACTCACTGCTCTTACCTAAATAAATGTTGTTGCTTAAATAAGAATCAGTGCATATTGAATTAAAAGAGGAAATACTAAGCAGTGTTTTATTTTTCCTTTTTATTATTCAGTTCCTAAACTCATGTTAAAATGATTACACTAATGTTAAAATGACATTTTTATGTAATGCTCAAGTAAAACACATACCGTTCCCTTTCAGAAGTTGTTGTAGGGGTGCTTTCTTATTGGCACTTTAAGCATTATCGTATCGCATATCGAATATCGCATTATTTAATGAGTTATCGCATATCGCATTTTTCTTCAATATCGCACAGCCCTAATCATGATTAAACAATGTGAATTTATTTTTTAAATAACATTAGGCCTACATATTTGATGAAATGATATTTATACATTTATATGGCACATAATGAAACATCTAATCATTGAGAGAGCTGTGATCTGTTTGTGTAGGATGAAACTGGTGCTTATGTGATTGACCGAGACCCTACCTATTTTGGTCCCATACTCAACTATCTGCGACATGGGAAGCTGGTTTATAACAAGGAGTTGGCAGAAGAAGGTCTGTTAATTCACTATCACTATTAACTGTTGTCAGTCTATGCATTTTACATCCGTTAAACAGCTTCAGCACAGTCAGTGCTACATTTACATAGGGAATTTCCTAACAGTCACCACATTATTAAATATTAACAATATCTAATATTAAATAGTAATTTTACTATTGTAATATTTAAAAGTAAAATGTTAAATACATCATGATTAGGGCTGTGCAATATATCGAAATTATCGACATATCGCAATATGCATATCGCTACAGCTTGCAATATTTGGGGCCATGAACAAAAGACAAAGAGAAAATCACTCACTGCTCTTACCTAAATAAATGTTGTTGCTTAAATAAGAATCAGTGCATATTGAATTATGCGACATGGGAAGCTGGTTTATAACAAGGAGTTGGCAGAAGAAGGTCTGTTAATTCACTATCACTATTAACTGTTGTCAGTCTATGCATTTTAAAAATGCATTGCCTTATTTTAATATTATAATATATATTTAATAACACATCATAACCAGGGATGCATTGGTACTATATGAATATCTTCATTTTTTCTATTTATTGGTACTGTTATTTTATTAGTATTTATATACTTTTACAGTATGTATTAATATTTTGAATTAGTTTTTATTTTTATATTTTCAGTTTTAATTTGTTTGTTTGTTTCTATTTAGTTATAGAAAATTCAGTTTCAGTTTTAGTCATTTTAGTACTTTCAGTTAGTTGCCATGACAAAATTTAACATTTTTGTTTAATTTCAGGTTTATGATCTATTATTTATATTTAATTTTATTAGTTTTATTTCAAATTATGAAAATGTTTTTTAATACTTCTAGTTAACCGCACTATTAGATTTAATTGTACATTCTCATTTCCCCTATTTTTTACATTTAGATTTCCTTTGCCTTCATCTAATGCTCACTTACAAAACACTAATAATTGAAAAACACTGTTGAATATAATATTTAGCAAATCTCAAAATAAATGTTTTTCATACTGTACATTATAATGTAGTGATGCCTAAATTCACTTGTTGAATTTACAGCAATTCATTTTAGTTTTTAGTGTTTTATTTTTAATTTATTTGGAATTTCAATATTGGAGCATATCTAGTTGAAACAACATATAACTGTAACAAAATCCATGTTCAGTTTTTAAAAGCAAAGTGTGTCTGTGCCTTCAGGTGTCTTGGAGGAGGCAGAATTCTACAACATCACACCGCTGATTAAATTAATCAAAGAGCGGATTCTTGAGCGAGACTCCAAGGCCACACAGGTAATGAGCAGGGCCTTTATCATTCCTCCATGTAGCTTCATTTTCTAAAAAAAAATAGCATTTTTTTCATTAGTATCCATTTTTTCAGCTTCTTCACTTTCTCAGCACTGTATTTCTGTCCATCTCAGTTTCTACTGTACATTAATGACTGTATTTGCGTGCTTATGCAACAGCCATCGGTTTCCCGCCCACTCTTGCTTTTCTTTCCGTACTTGCCCTTTGGCATCATCCTCTACTTCCCGCCACATTCCTTTTTTACACTTCACCAGTCTTCACCCTCTCCCTCCGTCTCTTATACAGCAGGTACCACCAAAGCACGTGTACCGGGTGTTGCAGTGTCAGGAAGAGGAACTGACCCAGATGGTGTCCACCATGTCGGACGGATGGAAGTTTGAGCAGGTCAGCGTGCGCTCCTGCCGAAAACCCCGCCCCGGACTGCTCTGGACTGTGGGTTGGACTGACACTGAGTCGATTACCCTTCCCCTGATCCTAATGCTCCCAGTGTTCAATTCTCCCCTCAGATTCAGAGTCCAGTAATGTAGCTAAAGTGTGAAATTAAACTTTTTGACATTTGCATTCAACTGGATTTTACATGGTCAGTTGCACCAAACCCTCTTTTTTTGTAAAATGACAAATTATATGATATGATTCCGGCTTTAGCCTTGTTCAGACTGTCAGCCCAAATCTGATTTGGTGCATATCCGGATGGAATCTGATTTGAATAACTGACTGTCCACACAGTGTATCGCAACTGTTCATATCCGATTTGTGTGTCCATAAGCGCTCTTTCATTTTACGGAATGTGCGATGGTTTCTATGGCAATGGCTTTGCGTTGTTATGCCAACGCTAAAAACAACAATAACAGCAATACACTTAGCAATACAGATGTTGTCTTATGACATGACAACATGTTGCCGTCGCGCTGGATTATTATTATTATGGATTTTGTTTTATGAGGGAGCAGCAGAATCGCAGAAAGTTGGAATAAGCGTCTTTATAGCATCTGCCATCTCCGCTGGTTTCAAAACTCAAAGAGGTGCGTATACTAGCAGTATATTCTGCTTGACAACACCAGCTTGTTTCTGCAAAGACGTTCATTATGTTTTCTACAAAAGCGTCTGACGTTTTATGTGGCGTGAAAACGTGAAAAAGCTAGGCTAAATCCGATTTGAGCGGTCAGGCTGAAACGGATTTCCAGGAATGCAATTTGAATAGGATTAGGGCTGAAACGATTAGTCGACATTATCGACAATAAAAAATTGTCGACAAATATTTTTGTTGTCGAGTAGTCGTTTGATCTCATATGACCTAATGCAGTGTTTCCCAACCGGGCCGAAAATTAGTTCACCGCTCAGGTTTCACTTTCACGTGGTGTGATGCTCTGCGTATTATCCCGCTCTATGCGTGTGCGCTCCGCTCAGCGCTCCACTCATTTAACGTTTAGAGCCCTGCACGGGCCTCAAATTTAGGCCCTAGCCCGGCCCTGGCCCGAGACGCTCAGGCCTGGCCCGTGTCCGACAGCTTATCAGAATTACCGGCCCGACCCCGTCTTTTTCCCCCCTTCTCCCAAACAGCTTATACTACTGTTTCAGCTATTAAAATAGTTCAGTTTTGTATGTAATAGCAAAGTGATTATATTTTGTTTAGTTTTTTTATGAAGTTAATTTAAAAAACGTTTGGAAGCATTTTTTGTTCGTTAAATATAAGTTTTTGTTTTTTAAAGTAAAGGCCAAGTGGCCAGCGGCAGACAGTGAGCCTATGTTTGATCCAATTTAGCCTTCTCAAATCATCACAGAGACTTGCCTAAAATAAAATCTATAGATATAAATCAGTTCAAGCATATAACAATGTTTAAACGTTAAACCTAGATAAATGTGCGCTATATCCAATAGTTTGCGCAGAGAGTGGAAGCTGAAGCGCGCTTTGCAGGACATGGAGGCGCCAGCGCGATCACTTGCATTTTTTTTCATGGATACGCCGTCATTTTTACTCATAAAGGTAAGAGTAACACATCATTCGTAACTGTAAAGGGTCTAAGGAACCGAAACTCAGCGAATACATGCCTCACAGACATGATAAATATATCTATAGAAAGCTTTAAATTACTACTTAACGAAATAAAACAAATCAAAAACTCTTTCATTATAATCATAATCCTTAAAATGGAAACTTATCTTTAAAGGTGCGTCTAATAAGGAGATGGCGAGTCAGGATCTTCGGCAACTTCATCCTTGTGACACCGACTCAGAAAACACTAGTTTATTAGTAAATAATTCAAATATCTCCTTACTATTTCTCCCTGACATTCATGGTAATTACTTTTGCCGGTGCTTTGCGGCAAGCTTAAGCCTATTGCGTGCATTTGAACGCAGAACTCTTCAGCTGCGCTGACGGCACGCACCATGCTGCTGCTGCGGGACACTAAACACTGTTGAGCCGCTCATGACAGTCACGGTAGCATGGTCTCGTGTAGTTTTCACTAGCGCGGCAATTTTTTTTTCATCACTAACTGATGGATGTCTAAAATATAAAAATAAGGAGAAGCCTAAAACAGACCCGCGTCTGACGTGAAAATTGGCCCGAAGCTCGGCCCGAGGGGCGTAAAAAAGTCGGGGCCCATCAGGCCCGCGCTGAAATGCAGGGCTCTACAGTTCATGCTCATCGAAACAGCAAAGTCCACTCAAAAATCGAGCCGACAGGAAATGGAAACTTAGGAATCTAAGTAGTACAGTATTGTTTCTGTTTTCAATAGCCCTACTGTGCTGTAACATGGTGTGGTATATGGGCAACTCTGGTAACGCTGCCCTCTCATTCATTGATCTGCTAACCGCTATGTTATGCTCACGTGTTCTGATAATAATAGCTTTCTAGGACTAAACATTATTTGGATAATTGGTAAAAAAAAACAACTAAATCTCTTAATAGCCCTACTGTTAGACCTACCTGAAAAACTAAAAAGCAATTTATTTAATTCGAAGGCCTGTCGTTATTTTTTATTTGTGCTATCATTATTAATTTCTTTATTTGTTCTTATTTTATTACTGACTGCTTACTTGTCATTTTTTATTCAATTCAAAGTTTGAAATCAAGATATCTTGTGCTACTGCAACAAAATTACCAAACAAAAATACAGTGAGTGAGCAAACATTTGTGAGATTTTAAAACGCATCTGATTACAGCGACAAACGTTTAATTAAAGTGATAGTTTGGTTTGCAGAGATCAAAGCTTGATCTAGCTCAAGATTGTTTTGATTATCATAACCCTATAAGGTATTTTAAGAAAGATTGTTGCAATTAAAATAATACGAAAAAATAAAACGTCTTATCACTTAACCTTTATTTTGTTTCTTATCCATATGACTTGCAAAAAGAGATTTTAGGTAGAATGATGTGTCATTTAGCTACTTTCTCATATAGCTAATTAAATGGTGAATAAGAGTTTCTCTGCCATCTCATTTTGTGTGCCAAAATATTTATTTGTATAAATTAATTGTATAATTGTAATTAAATAATAAAATAAAATAATAATATGACTTTCAAAAGCTGAAGTGATTACCTTAATTTATTTGTTAGAATATGTATAACTTTTTGCAAAAGATGAATAATCAAAAAATGTCTACTGATTAATCAGCGAAATAATCGATGATTAGTCAATCGTTCTAATAATTGTTAGATTAATCGATTATCAAAATAATCGTTTGTTGCAGCCCTAAATAGGATTTGAAACCACATACGAATGTAGCTCGAAGCGGATTTGCAATAATCGGATTTCATGTAGTTCGTTGCCGTTCATCTAAATATGATCGGATTTCAATCGGATTTGCACAAAAATCGGATTTGGGCTGACAGTCTGAACGAGGCTTTTGTCAATATGTAGTTTTGCATATCCCCACTGATATTGTGCACATAAGACAGGAGGAAAACTACATATTTTGAAGTAATAAGGCTGATTTATCATCCACCATATACCAATCAGATGTGTTTCTTAAAGGGACAGTTCACCCCAAAATTGAAATTGTCATTTTACTCCGTGTCATACCGTTCCAATCCTGTATGCATTTATTTTTTCTGTGAAAGACAAAAGCATTTTTGTGGAACATTTGTAACCGAACAACATTGGTGCCTATTTCCATTACATGAACAAATACAAACTAACAGATATTTCTCAAAATATACTTTTGTGCTGCACAGAAGAAAGAAAGTCATACAGGTTTGGAATGACATGAGCATGAGTAAATTTTGACAGAATGTTAATTTTTGGGCAAACTATCCATTTAAACTAGCCTCTTTCAATGCAGTGCTCATGGTGTGAGAATTGAAAAACAGCATGAGACATGATGCAACATCCAAAAATATCCATCTGCATATATACATAGACAAACATTTAAATAGGCTATATCAATGCTAAGTAAGGGATAATGTACATCCAGCCAGCATTGTTTTGCGATAACAACTGGCTGGATGTACATTATCCTGCTTATTAAATGGTTACTTGCCACGTAAGTAAATAATTAGACATGAAATATTGATTTGAGTTGAAATATTTGAACGCAAAGCTTCTGTGAAGAAAGTAGTTGCTAGCAAGTGGCAAGTTCAAACTAAATGGAAATTTAAGGGATACGTTGCAGTCATACCACTTATTGCACAACATTTCACCACATAAATAATTTAGGCGATAAAAGATATTGATTTAAGACTAAACTCATTTAAAATCTTACCAGTTTGATAGTTATTTTATAATCAATTAAAGTGTACATAACAATTGTCGCAAAATGGCAGCAGCTTCGTTTGTATGAAACGAGAGAGAGCGAGTCCGCAATACCAGGATGACATAATGAAATAATTGTACGCATAATATTGAATTGAGTTTCAGTATTTTATTAGCTAACCAAACGCAAAGCTTCCACCAAGAAAAATTGTTTCCAGCAAGTGAATATCGCTGACTGCAGTTACCTGGATGAGCCTGTGTTATTAGCTTTAACTGGTTGTTATCGTGGAATAACACTATAGCCTTAAATCAAGCAGCTTTACAGTATTAAACATGAAAAACCAGAGTCAGTGTCGCTTTCAGTTAGAATTATAACTTGATTTTCTGTTATAACGCAGCTCTCCAGTGTGGAGCTAGCTAATGATAAAATCTTTTTATTAGTGGGGAAAAAACGTTTAATTAAAGTGATAGTTTGGTTTGCAGAGATCAAAGCTTGATCTAGCTCAAGATTGTTTTGATTATCATAACCCTATAAGGTATTTTAAGAAAGATTGTTGCAATTAAAATAATACGAAAAAATAAAACGTCTTATCACTTAACCTTTATTTTGTTTCTTATCCATATGACTTGCAAAAAGAGATTTTAGGTAGAATGATGTGTCATTTAGCTACTTTCTCATATAGCTAATTAAATGGTGAATAAGAGTTTCTCTGCCATCTCATTTTGTGTGCCAAAATATTTATTTGTATAAATTAATTGTATAATTGTAATTAAATAATAAAATAAAATAATAATATGACTTTCAAAAGCTGAAGTGATTACCTTAATTTATTTGTTAGAATATGTATAACTTTTTGCAAAAGATGAATAATCAAAAAATGTCTACTGATTAATCAGCGAAATAATCGATGATTAGTCAATCGTTCTAATAATTGTTAGATTAATCGATTATCAAAATAATCGTTTGTTGCAGCCCTAAATAGGATTTGAAACCACATACGAATGTAGCTCGAAGCGGATTTGCAATAATCGGATTTCATGTAGTTCGTTGCCGTTCATCTAAATATGATCGGATTTCAATCGGATTTGCACAAAAATCGGATTTGGGCTGACAGTCTGAACGAGGCTTTTGTCAATATGTAGTTTTGCATATCCCCACTGATATTGTGCACATAAGACAGGAGGAAAACTACATATTTTGAAGTAATAAGGCTGATTTATCATCCACCATATACCAATCAGATGTGTTTCTTAAAGGGACAGTTCACCCCAAAATTGAAATTGTCATTTTACTCCGTGTCATACCGTTCCAATCCTGTATGCATTTATTTTTTCTGTGAAAGACAAAAGCATTTTTGTGGAACATTTGTAACCGAACAACATTGGTGCCTATTTCCATTACATGAACAAATACAAACTAACAGATATTTCTCAAAATATACTTTTGTGCTGCACAGAAGAAAGAAAGTCATACAGGTTTGGAATGACATGAGCATGAGTAAATTTTGACAGAATGTTAATTTTTGGGCAAACTATCCATTTAAACTAGCCTCTTTCAATGCAGTGCTCATGGTGTGAGAATTGAAAAACAGCATGAGACATGATGCAACATCCAAAAATATCCATCTGCATATATACATAGACAAACATTTAAATAGGCTATATCAATGCTAAGTAAGGGATAATGTACATCCAGCCAGCATTGTTTTGCGATAACAACTGGCTGGATGTACATTATCCTGCTTATTAAATGGTTACTTGCCACGTAAGTAAATAATTAGACATGAAATATTGATTTGAGTTGAAATATTTGAACGCAAAGCTTCTGTGAAGAAAGTAGTTGCTAGCAAGTGGCAAGTTCAAACTAAATGGAAATTTAAGGGATACGTTGCAGTCATACCACTTATTGCACAACATTTCACCACATAAATAATTTAGGCGATAAAAGATATTGATTTAAGACTAAACTCATTTAAAATCTTACCAGTTTGATAGTTATTTTATAATCAATTAAAGTGTACATAACAATTGTCGCAAAATGGCAGCAGCTTCGTTTGTATGAAACGAGAGAGAGCGAGTCCGCAATACCAGGATGACATAATGAAATAATTGTACGCATAATATTGAATTGAGTTTCAGTATTTTATTAGCTAACCAAACGCAAAGCTTCCACCAAGAAAAATTGTTTCCAGCAAGTGAATATCGCTGACTGCAGTTACCTGGATGAGCCTGTGTTATTAGCTTTAACTGGTTGTTATCGTGGAATAACACTCCTCGGAATTTCGCGACTGACCACACTATCAGCACTGTCAACACACTAAACTCCTCTTTGAGAAGTTGTCTACTAATTATTTTGCTTTAAAGCACAGCCATAAAAAAAACATTGGAGCTAAATCAAACTCCAAAGAAAACTAGGTGAACCTCATCGATAGACTAATCAGTTGGTGGAAGACTAACTAAGGTTGACCAACCTGACCTATCTCTAATGAAAGCAATGAAGATGTTTTTGGTACAGCTGACCAGGCATTGGATCCATCTTGACGTTTTCCTATATTTCCTTACCCCTTTCCTCTAATCTCAAGTAAGTGTCATAATGAAAGCCCTCTCTCTCTTTTCAAGATGGTGAACATTGGCTCATCTTACAGCTATGGAACAGAGGACCAGGCTGAATTTCTCTGTGTGGTGTCAAAAGAGCTGCATACCTCGGGTGGAGGTTTGGGGACAGAGCAGAGCCACAAGACTAAGGTTGGAGCACCTACAGACAAATAAACTCATTTTATGCTCTCCGCGCCAGCTCACAAACACTGTAAAACACTGTGACTCATTCCTCAAAAACATGCTTACAACCTACAAAATCTGCATCTCTTCATCTCATTCCACATCAATAGCCTTGATATCCATTCGCACACCTACTCTTCACATATTCATAATAGTTTTTCATTTTTTTTTTACTATGCCATCATCTGTTGTGCTGCGATCCCTCCGGTTTCTGTTCACCCTGTTGTCCACTCATAACACAACTAGACCTCGGACACACAGGAGGAAGATGGAGCGAGGGAGGAAGAGGAGGAGGAGGAAGTGGGAGAGAGAAATGCCACCCCCAATGAGTGGATTAGAGATTAGCAGAAACTTGTGTCAAAGAAATTGGTGAGGAAATCCCATCATGTTGGTTGTATTAGTGGTAGATGTACAGAATTTTAGTAGTCGGAGGGTTTCGGGAAAATTGCATTTCAGTACACCAAATTAAACGATCACAAAGAAACAACAATAGAACTATATTAAACTAAAAACAAAAAGCCCTCTTATGCAAGTTTGTAGTTTTACTTGCCTTTTATGAGAACAGTGCACTGAAATGAAATACCCTTCACCTCCTAGCAACTCCCAAGCATGATTTTCCCTGGTAAGTAACTATTCCATTAAATACAATTCATAAGTGTGCAGACAAACTATTGTGCATCTTGAATAAATATAGCGTTAAAAAGGGATTTTTAGCACAGGTCATCAGACCAGAAATGATGACCGAATGACTCCTTCATTTTTAGCACAGTGTTTGTTCCATAAATTGCCATTGAGTCACTTTCATCTCCACCCATATCCACATCTTCAGCAAAAATGATCTTTGTGTATCTACATAGAATATACAAGGAGGCATATTTCACACTCTATACTATTCATATCAGAAATTATTAGTAATTATATATTTCTGTAGACATACACTGCTGTTCAAAAGTTTGGGGTCTGTAATATTTTTTGTTTTGTTTTTGAAGTCTCTTATGCTCACCCAAGGCTGCGTTTATTTTATCATAAATACAGCAAAAACAATAATTTTGTGAAATATTATTACAATTTAAAATAGCTGTTTTAAAGGGATCATGAAATTGAGAATCAAGATTTTTACAAATATAAGAGATTACTCTTCAATGAAAATATAATGCAAGTATGTATACCGAAAATTAAGCAATCAAAAATAATTACCACGCTGAAACAGACTGTTGCAATTGCTGCACTGTTTTAATTTCCTCTGACTCTGGATATGATTTGGGCTCAAATATATACGGCTCTTATCACAGCCCTTGCCATCTCGAGTTTCAAAACACAACATGCTGTAAAAGTGGGCATGGATATGGTGTGACGAAGTTAGCCAATCACAGCAGTTGGCTTTTACTTTTGTTTCTGCAAGGTGTTTTTCACAGAGAGTAGAAATGAGAATTTTTACAAATATTAGACCTTTTTGGCGCAAAAAACTTTGTAAACTTTATGAACTAACCTAGAGAAACAATATAATAATCTGAAACTACATTTCATTAACCTTTAGTACATTTTAAAATATAATTTATTCCTGTGTTGTGAAGCAGTTTTTAGCAGCCATTACTCCAGTCTTCAGTGCCATATGATCCTTCATAAATCATTCTAATTTGCCGATTTGGTGCTCAAATATTTCTTATTTCAATAATATTGAAAACAGTTGTGTTGCTAAATATTTTTGTGGATACTGTGATACTTTTTTTCAGGAGATTCAGAACAGCATTTATTTGAAATCTTTTGTAACACTGTAAATGTCTTTGTCACTTTTGGTCAATTTAATGCATAATTTCTGAATATAATATAATTCATTTATTTAAAAAAAAAAAAATATATATATATTTTATTGACCACAAACACTTGAACGGTAGTGTATTTCTGTGTCTATAATGCCTTTTCCAACTCTCTTGCAGCTGTTCCAGATCCATGGGTCCCGGATGTAGGATACAAAGAATTTTTTTTTTCTAGATATTCATTTTATCATGTGCTCATGATGCTGTTTTTATAGCCATACTTTTTTAGATTTGCTGACAACGGGTATTAGCTGGAGACAAGAACTTCACATCCAGCAGCAAAAAATGTCATTGTTTTAAATTGAAATGTTCCTGAAAACAAAAGTCACCTAAGGTATTAAAGAAAGAAAGTTACTATCTTAGTACATGGCCTGTTACCAAAGAGTGCAACCTAGTTATGGGATACAACTTCAATAAATATAATGCATTTAAACAAAAAGTAAAGAACTTAGTCTGGTTTAGTCAGGAAATACATTGTCATCAATGATGGAAAGACTGTGTGGATGTGAGACAGTAATCAGTTATTTAGTATTTAGAGTTTAGGTTTTGCACGTTTACTATTGCAGAAGAAGGGCGGCTCTGCTACATGAACAGGTCACGTCCTGTTCCATTTAGCATCAGCTGTGGGTAAAGTGCCAGCAGTGTCACCCTGGCAGACCACCAGCAGTGCACTTTAGCCCCATTTACAGTCTGCGGCAGTTCATTTTGATAGTCGTTGGCGCCAGCTAGAAGGTCAGGGTGTCATTAGAGGTCACTGGGATATTGTGGTTCTGGTTGTGTTTGTATACTGTATATGGATTTTTAATAGGTCCTGGGCTTAGTTTACTTAAAATGAAGTTCAGATTATGTGCTGGAATATGATACTGTCACTTGCTAATGTGTTTTGTGTGAAGGCTAGATTTCTTTCAAAGGAATAAAGCCTGACAATCAAAATCGTTCAAATCAACATGCCTCAATTCAACAAATGATCAAGCATCTTTTGCTCCCTTTAGCCTACAGCTGTGCTAATTAGCATTCTTTGGGATTTTTATGTGCTGTGGGCTGGTTTGCATGCCTAAGCTTGTTTATTATTAAATATGCTTAAAAATTTTGCACAAATTTGCAAAGATACAGTGCCCCCAAAACATGTTTGGACACTTAAGCCATAGTTAAACATGGATGAATGTGATTGCATTATATAGCAAATCAATACCAAGAAGCACACTTCTTAAGCAAAACATTTTTGCAAAGGAAGTTTATTAGGATTTTGTAGCTACTTTAATAAGACACCTATGTAAAACCATGGGAAACTGATTTCATATATCATATATCAGGGCTCCCGACAAAAAAAAAATCAATTAAGGAGCCATTGACGTTGTACTGTAATAAAGCAATAAGCCCCAAGAACCCGTGGTTTACAGTGAATTTATAACCGCTAAGGGGCGTTGTTAGGCACGACACGGACCGGAGTGCCTAAAACCCCTTTAGCTGTTATAAATTCTCTGTAAACCATGGCCTCACTTATTGCTTTTATAAAACGGTTATTCCATATACGTAACAAGGTTTCACAAAATAAAACAAAGTAAATCAAATGTAATGATATTAATAAAAATATTCTTCCACCAAAAAATGTGGTTCCTCAGAATCGGTTGTGGTTGCAACAAAGTGGTTGCCGAGCAACACACAAAAACAAAGAGGTGTTTGTTTGTAGAGTAATTTACAACAGCTTCGAACGTGGCTCAGCCAATCAGAATCAAGGCCCGGAACTATTCGTTTTATAAGCTATCTTATAAAATAGCCTACCTTTTGATGTTCATTCATGTATATTTCTTACTATAGTAGTAAAGAAAAAGATATGATGGGTTCAGGTGCCTAAAGGAGGCGCTAAAGCGATTGCTCATGCTGCATTAAAGAGCGCCAAATATTGTTTGAATTTCGTTATGAATTCGGCCGAATTTTAAAGCTGATATTTATTAAAATGCAACAGAGCACAAAGCTTGCGATTATTGGACGGCAAGTGCACTGCAAATAATATGAAGTTCACGCATCAACAGAACACGGCATATAGACTAAAGATCTTGAGAAGCCATAGTATCGATTATAAACGATAATTGTTAATGATATTGCCAATATCCACATAGTTGACAGCTTTTCCTGTTGTAGTTTGTTCAAGTTAGCAGGTGTGCCGTCAGCGCTGGTGTTCATCAGAGATGAGAACCGTTTTTCCACTAAAATTGATGCGCATCATCTTAGTTTATTATGTCAACATAACAAAAGATGTGATCGCAAAATAATCAATAAAAAAGGCATTACATGCACATTTTTAAAGGGGTCATATGACGCGATTTCATGTTTTCCTTTGTCTTTGGAGTGTTACAAGCTGATTGAGCATAGATAAGATCCCTGAAGTTGCAAAGACTAAAGTCTCAAAACCAAAGAGATATTCTTTATCAAAGTCTGTCTTTACATTTATTTTGAAAGCTGAAGCTCGCGATTATGGTAAGGGGCGTTACATTTCCGACGAGTGCTTGCGGTGTTCGGTCAATCACAATGCACTGGGTCAGCTGGCCAATCAGAGCAGACTGCGCTTGTCGGAAGGAGGGACTTTGTAGAAAACGAAGCGTTTGAGAGAGGCGGGGCATAGAGGACTTACAATAATGTACAGTATTTGAAAAATAATGTGTTTTTTGAACATTAAAGCATGTCAACATATTCTGTTACACCAAATACACAAAATAATGATCTTTAAAAAAGCATCATATGACCCTTTTAAAGTCGCAAAGATTAAAGTCTCGAACCCAAAGAGATATTGTTTCTAAAAGTTAAGACTCATCCACGCCTTCTTAAAATGCCTCATTCAAACACGCCCTCACAAATCTACATCACTGTGTGGGAAGATTTACATGACACCGCCCAAATGTTTACACTAAGGCGGCGTAGCTTTTATTCTCGCTGTAGTATTGTTGCCATCGCCGCCATGAAAGCTGATATTCCAAATATGGTAAGGGGCGTAACATTTCTATCACATATTCGGCCAATCACAACACACTGGATAGCTGGCCAATCAGCGCTTTTCAGAACGATGAGCTTTGTAGAAATCGACGCGTTTCAGAAAGGCGGGGCATAGAGGAGCAACAATAATGTACGGTATGTGGAAAATAATGTGTTTTTTTAACCTTGAACTGCGTAAACATTGAATTACACCAAATACACAAAATAATGTTCATTTTAGCAACGTCATATGACCCCTTTAACCCTCTACCGCACGCATTATGATAGACCTATAGAAAAAAATATTTGAATCTTTTTCTTTTCTAAGAATGGCTTAACTTGAAGTGCTGTAAAAAAAAATTTTGAAAAAAATATTATTTTAAGGTACTTTATGATATGTTGCCATACGGCAACAGCATACAATAGTGAATCTAACTTAGAATAAGTGTAAGTTTACTTATAGTTCATATTTTTCCTCAGAAATGTTGTTTGTGTTGATTCAATTGGTGCTATTATAAGCTTTAACACAATACTTACTTATAATTGACACCTTATACATACTTTCCAACAACTTGTGCTTTTATTTATTCCATTATTTTTTGCTGAATAATGATTTATAATTTTTTAATTTCATTACATTTTTCATG
>NW_015670386.1:1126850-1171629 GCF_001515625.1 Sinocyclocheilus rhinocerous | reverse complement strand
TTTATTTCAGATGTGAGAATAACAGTGTAAAAGAACCTGTTGCAAAGAGAGCCAAAACAAAGCAGCCCACTCAGTCATGGAAAACAGAGACTGATGTTGACATGTTCCACAGGCTCTGAGATTCCTGCCTGCACAGGAACCTGGACCACAGCTAAGACCATGTGATGCACACACTCCCATGAGTCTCTTCAAAATGTTGTTCAAGTTTCCTGCCGCTGTTTTGGATATTGCATCCATGACGTCTTGACTCTTGTGTTGTTGTTGATTTTTTGTTTTGTTTTTTTTGTTCCTAATAAACTGTTTAACTGCACTCGCAAGTGAATCTCAAGTTATTTTATGTGATAGTTATATATATTCTAAATAAACTACAAACAAAAATATATATATACATTTATTTTTTCCTCACATTCTTTCTTGTAGCAATTACCTCTCAGTCACATACCTGACTGAAACAAAACTTCTCCAGGGCCCCAAAACACCCTCAGACCCCAGAGGGTTAAAGAAAGAACAAGTGATTAGATCTGACTGAAATCGCATATATGAATTGTTCATCATATGCACACTTCAGAATCTTGACGGAAGTAGCAGGTACTTTTCACCTTTATTATTTTTTTTAAAGGGGTCATATGATGCGATTTGAAGTTTTCCTTTCTCTTTGGAGTGTTACAAGCTGATTGTGCATAGATAAGATCCCTGAAGTTGCAAAGACTAAAGTCTCAAAACCAAAGAGATATTCTTTATCAAAGTTAAGACTCTGCCACGCCCCCCTAAAACGTCTCGTTCTAACACGCCCCCACATATCTATGTCACTATGTGGAAATATTTGCATAATGCGGCCCAAATGTTCACGCAAAGAAAGAAGGCGTGGTTTCAGTAACCGCAGTTAGTGTTGAAGCAGCCATGTCAGGGAGACGCTGTGTGTTTCTAGGCGAAAGCAAAAGCACTTTATTTGGCCTTCCGAAAGTAGATGCATTTAGGAATCTTTAAGATTACTTACAACAGAACAGCAATGCATTTTATGGACGACCGTTTCGTGAACTTAGGAGAGGAGGTAATTCTGACTTTGCTGTGACAATCTGGCGCTTCTGAATCAGCTACTGTTTTGTTATTAGTTTAAGTATTTGCTATTTACTGTTCAAATGCGGAGTTTTACGCATCGTGTGTGTGTGTGTGTGCGCGACTCTGTTCCCCTTTCGGGCTTTAACTGATGGTAAAACTAATGGCATTATTTACTGTCTTTACATTTATTTTGAAAGCTGAAGCTCGCGATTATGGTAAGGGGCGTTACATTTCCGACGCGTGCTTGTGGTGTTCGGCCAATCACAATGCACTGGGTCATCTGGCCAATCAGAGCAGACTGCGCTTGTCGGAAGGAGGGACTTTGTAGAAAACGAAGCGTTTGAGAGAGGCGGGGCATAGAGGACTTACAATAATGTACAGTATTTGAAAAATAATGTGTTTTTTGAACATTAAAGCATGTCAACATATTCTGTTACACCAAATACACAAAATAATGATCTTTAAAAAAGCATCATATGACCCTTTTAAAGTCGCAAAGATTAAAGTCTCGAACCCAAAGAGATATTGTTTCTAAAAGTTAAGACTCATCCACGCCTTCTTAAAATGCCTCATTCAAACACGCCCTCACAAATCTACATCACTGTGTGGGAAGATTTACATGACACCGCCCAAATGTTTACACTAAGGCGGCGTAGCTTTTATTCTCGCTGTAGTATTGTTGCCATCGCCGCCATGAAAGCTGATATTCCAAATATGGTAAGGGGCGTAACATTTCTATCACATATTCGGCCAATCACAACACACTGGATAGCTGGCCAATCAGCGCTTTTCAGAACGATGAGCTTTGTAGAAATCGACGCGTTTCAGAAAGGCGGGGCATAGAGGAGCAACAATAATGTACGGTATGTGGAAAATAATGTGTTTTTTTAACCTTGAACTGCGTAAACATTGAATTACACCAAATACACAAAATAATGTTCATTTTAGCAACGTCATATGACCCCTTTAAATCATAGCATGTAAATTTATAGGCGACCTCAGCAAAAAATTCACTCGCAAATTCATATTTTTGGTCACAGTCTGGAGCCCTGTATATATATATATATATGCTAAAAATAGCCTATTAATAGAGACCAGTCGATTAAAAATGAAATGCTTTGTTCTGAGAAAAAGTCATGCTTCATTTGTTTGCAGATGCCACTTGGTTTGATATTTCCTATTTAATCCAGTAAACTTCATTTTTAAATGTGACTTAAGTGTTTAGAAACTAAATTTGGATGGGTAAAAGGATTTTTTTGTCATCATGTTGTTACTATTATTATTATAACTGCATTTATACAGAGGAAAGAGGTGTTTGCAAACACAATTTTGTAGCTCTGTGCATTACTGGGTCAATTAGTTCTTATTCTGTCCCCATTAGCTACCACTATGTTCCAGAACTGTGAGCATAATTGTTTCTAGGCACAGAATAGTGAGGGGATGAGATGTGATGTCAAACTCTAACTGTGTAGACTGATGTAGAATCAAAAAGTTTTGATACAACAGATATCTTACTAGCGTGTCAGTGCTGTACACTAATCATATCTTTAAATTTGTACTGGTGTGTTGAACAAATGTTATCACTGCATTGAATTTCATAAGTAAGTTTTAGTTTTAAAGTTTATCTTCTATGTGTTAATAGCATGCTTTTATGTGGCCTTTTTTATAATCATACTGTGCCATTCATCTGTATTTTAGTCTAATAAATGTCAGATTATGTTGCTTGTCAGGGCACAGGTAATGTTATGTTTTATATTGAATTTTGTTCTGTAGGCACAATGCTCATTTTATTTAGTATGCTTTTGTTACATGTAATATTTTCCGGTCAAAAACGTTGTCAGTGTCATCAAAATGAAGTCTTTTTCTTTCCCTCTGCTTTCTTTTGTTTTGCACAAATGTTATATTTATGTGCATTGTTTATACCATAATTCCACTCTGATCTCTCACATTATATTTATTTATTAAATATGGGATGTGTATTGTCTTAATTGATTTATTTTTCTTGGTGTTAAAATTAATTGAGTTGTATTTATTTCATTTTTTTCTTTATACATGTACTTTAGATTCATACATATTGCATAATTCATACGTTTTGATTAGCAGTGAAAGCACATCTGCCTGTTGAAACAAACCCTCAATTTAAGAAAATGTTTAGTAATAATTACTAATGGCTTTCTGAACTTAAAGGGTTTTGTTGCAACCCGGGAGACAGACCCTTAGTAGTGTATGTATGCCAAAGAAAATTAGATTAATGTTTGTCTCTTCAGCTGAGAGCACAGAAAACAATCATGAATTAGATGTCCAAGCAGCATTGTTGTGTAAATAGTTATCAAAATGATTTAAATAAAGTTTAGAGTTTCTTTTTCAAAAAATATTCTGCTGTGTCCGAAGCGTTTATCCTGTTTATTATAATATTTACATGAAAATTAAATCTCATGTATGAAACATACTGTTACACGAACAGTCACTGAATAACTTTGTTGCACAGTGTTTAATATCGCCGCATGGTTAAACGTATTATTGCAATTGCATTTAAAGTTTAGCTTATTGCTGTGTCAGATCAGTTTAAGAAGGACAATTAGAAGTTTTTTGGAAAGAAAAATATTGAACCTAATTTCTACAACACTTGATAACAGGGCAGTGCACAGGGGGGTGGCCCGGTGGCTAGAGCCACTGCCCCTTTGCCCTCAGCTGATGGGCGTGTTTTCGCGCCCGCTCCGCAGCATTTCTCACGATCTGTGTGCTGCTCTCTGGAGTGGAGACCACAGTTCCCAATGTAGATGCATTACACATTACAGTCAGTGGAAGATTCGCTGAATTGGTAATTTGGTAGTTTGTTTTTGTATTTCTGTCGGTAATGATTTGCTCTCGGTCTTTTAAAAGTGATAACAAAATATCCACGTTCTTAGAATTAGAATGTCTAATCAAATTATTGTAACCAAACATTTCTAATATAAATAACACACAATTCGCTGTTGTTGACACACTTTGTAGAAAGAAAAAAAAATGCCTTCGCAAAAAAGAAGACAGAGAGAAAGAGCGAAGGGAGGCTGCTAAAGGCAGTTCAACATTGCAAACATGAATACAACGCTCCAGCAAGCCAGCAGGTAAATCATCATATAGAATATTTAGCAGTTTGTCACACTTTAATTCTTGTAATTAAGTAGATTTCCCATTACAATCACTTGTCTTGATTCTAGTAATCTATAACACATCATATTTTATTAAAACCATATTAACAGTAGGCCTATAAAATAGTTAAAAAATAATATAAATGTTCTAAATGAGTTTATTATTAGTATATAATATAGATTTATGCTGTAAAATATTAAATTAAATGTCTAATACTTATAATATGGCTTCTTATAAAAAAAGTGTTCCCATGGCTCAGTTTGCCCTGGGTTAGGGATAATATTGCTTGCATTTCAGAAACAATATGTTGAACAGTAAAGTTGCAGCCTTCCTAAAAACAAACTAAACAGAGAGTTTGTTGGCCATTAGGGACTACAGGTGGAAAGATATATCCGATTATAATGCGATGAAAAGCCTTTTCTGGTTCTTATCAGAGAAGGATTTGGTGCACGTGTACACTGTCCCTATCAAATAAACTACAAAATATGTATATATGATAAACTAAACCAGTAATATCACTGTCACGGTTCTGTGTAGAATTAACTCGCACGAAGATGAAGATGAAAGTAAAAGTCTTTAATATTATCCACACAAGGTAATCCACAACAGGAAGGCATAAGAAACACGTACACGTTGATGAGACCAGACAAAGAAACACTGAACTGAATACAACTTATATAGGGAGGATAACTGACAAGACACACCTGAACATAATGACACAATCAAGGGGAGACAGAAACTAGGTCAGTGGAACATGAGGGATCAAATGAAAACAAACACAATAGTTCATAACTGTGACAATCACATTAAAATTCCGGGTTATAATTCAGATTTAACTTAACTACAGTGCCTTATGATGGGGTTAAAATGCTGACTCAATTTACCCCACAGCATTTGGCTTACTTTGCCCCATAGCTGCCATATGGAAAAAATAGCTACTGTTGCTTACCAGTTCAGACTAATATTTAGCTAAATTATTTGCATGGTTTTATATGTTGCTAAATCCCCTATATGTATCATAAACATTTTTGGATGAGAGCCCATTCTTATCAAAACATCTACAATAAAGTCTGAAATTATTTCAGAGTGTGCTGTCTTCTCTTTTAATTGTATATTTGTAACAACTGAATCATTTGTATTAACAAGCACCCACCCCCCTAGTGCCCCTTTTTTGGTTTGGGCCACTGCCCCTCAAAATGTCTGTGCACGGCTCTGCTTGATAACAACTAATAATGTTAGATAACTCTATAATAATAAATCCAAATATACAGTATTTACATTTTAACATTTACACTGAAATCCAGTTCTGTTAGCAAGAAAGGGTTTTTGGTCCAGACGCACATGTGGCAGTGTGTTGGATTTACAGGTATGTGCTAAAACTGTCACCGGTGGCCAGGTGGAGATACTCTGGCTGCTCTGTGCAATCCATTTCCACTTCCACACAGAGCTTCCTGTGACGTGCTGAAAGGGTCTTTCTCTTCCACAAGCTGGAGGGCCGCTTCTCTAGACACGTCTTTATCATTTGAGACAGGTCCTGCTGCAGATTCTGGAAGTTTTCCCTGCCAGGAGGAGAGTTCACAATAATGAAATCTAACCAAGTAATGCATTCACAGTCGAGTTATGAGGATTGATCATAAAATGTTAAACTCACGCTGTTGGAGGTGTTGGCAGATTGTAATTTTGCCCTGTAACTCCCGTCAACCAGTATGTTGTTTCTTTTCCTTTACCCTGTAGTGTATATGAGGACCAGTGCTGTTATTGTAAGACAAACTATTTCATTTAATATTCAAAACTGAAAATATAAAAAAGCTAATTCAAACTATTAATAAATATCATAATAGTGTATAAATAATACTAAAATAACACTGATGAGAACAATTGTGAAATCACTATTTTACAAAACTGAGAGACAATAATCACACACCTTTAAGTAAGTTTCTCCTCTCTTTTCATACTCAAACTTGCAGTCTGTGCGCTGGAGAATGTTGATAGTCGACTGACTCGCATGAATTCGTAGTGCTGGGGTGAAAAGATCAATGTAGAATAAAATACAGAATAGCAGTAGAGGGATTTCTCACAATGCTTTCTTCGGTTAGGGAAAGATGGAGAACAGATGTACAGTACCACTCAAAAGTTCAGTAACATTTATTTTTTAAAAACTAGCATTTTACAGTTTTCCCTCAATCTTTCTTTCAACTTTTGGAAGGTTCTACAAATTCACTGGAAAATATCTGCCCCTTTGTACCCCTACTTGCCAATCAATCAAGTTTAGAAACATATATAGAGTTTGCCCAGCACAATCACTACCATTTTTTAACGAGGATGAACATCACAACCCTAAAGAGCAGCAGCTGCAGCAGTGCTGTATAAATACATTTATATTTGTACATTACATTTGTGTTACATGTAAACATTCACAGTTGCTTGTTGTGGAAGAGCAATAGGAAGATATGTAAGAATGTGTGGTGGTGTTGTACGGGGAAGACAACAAGAGTGTGTAAAAATGAGTAAGCGATGGTGAAATTTCAGTTTACATGTAACAAATTTCTACAAAAATAAATGTACTGTATAAATAAAGATCTTCATTTCCTTTTTGTGTACTACAGTGTTGACCTCTCCCAATACATTTTTACCTACTGTTGAAATATGTATCTAAAATGCTCAGTAAAATTCATTCAACAACAAAATGAAATTTGAATATAACACAAAAAGAAATTAAATGAAATCTGCATATAACAAATAGGCCTATGTCCATGGTAAAAAAAAAAACACCTGAACATTTTGACCAGTGTGGCTCACACAATGACAACAACGCTTTTCATTTTGGTGGCATTGGCCAAGTCACTGGCACAATAACTAGGTTTTGAAGCATGAATTAAATGTTTTGGGTGAGTTACTACCTTTTGCAGACATGCAATAGGGTTCTGATGTTTCAGCAAACAGTTTTGACAATTGCACATTGTTTTGACAAATGTGCCAAAGCAATTGAGAAAAACTGTAATGCAATTTGAAGTAACATTTTCTATTTTAATATATTTTAAGATGCAATATTTTCCTGTGATGGCAAAGCTGAATTTTCAACAGTCATTACTCCAGTCCTCAATGTCACGTGATCCTTCAGACATCATTCTAATATGCTGATTTGATGTTTATCTCTTATTATCAGTGTTGAAAACAGTTGTGCTGCTTAATATATTTGTGGAAATCAGGATTCTTTGATGAATAGAAAGTTCAAAATAACTGCATTTATTTAAAAGAAGCACTACTCACGTAGACCTGTGGACTCCATACGAGATGCTGTGTTCACAGTGTCTCCAAACAGGCAGTATCTGGGCATTTTAATTCCAACTACACCAGCAGCACAGGGCCCTGTGCGCATTAGACAGACATATTACAAACTGTGGGTTTTTAAATCATTTTCCAGAGGTCTACTTATAGTTCAAATTCAAATTTTGTCATCATTTACTCTACCTCAAGTTATTCTAAACCTGTATGAGTTTCTTTCTTGTGGGGAACAAAGATAGTTTGAAGAATGTTGGATAACCAAACACTTGTTGCTAGCTAATGACTTCCATAGTCTGGAAAAAATAATACAGAAGTCAAGGGCTATCAGCAACATTCTTCAAAATATCTTCTTTTGTGTTCAACAGAAAAAAGAAACTCAAAGAAAATACAGGTTTGGAAGAACATGAGGATGAGTAAATGATGACAACATTTTCATTTTTGAGCGAACTATCCCTTTAATTATCATAGACAGACAGTTTACCCTGATCTCAGTAATATGTCAATAGTACCATCAGAATTATATGAAATCATTTATAGCGTGGAAGTAGAAGTGGAACATCAAGAACCATCCTGTGATCAAAAAGTACATCACTGTGTTAACAGTCTAAACAATCTTATCACATTTCCATTTGGGTGATCACATCTATAGCCAAGTGATATGCAAATGGAGTATTATCATTTAGTTGTTCTTAATTCCTTTTTAAAAGGAATCCTCATTTACATTATGTGCAGGAAATCTAGTGTAAAACAGTATACGATGTTTGAAGCGAGACAGTTCTGGGTCACTGATGACTTCTTCATTGACATCTTCAACATCTTTTTTTCTTACACTAACCCTAATATTTAAACACTTTTTTTTTTGCTGCTGTGCCTTTAAGAAATGCCCTCTGCAATACTGGAAAACTTGAAACTATTAGTTTATAAGAACACAGTACAATGAATGACTGGCCGTTACCTGAATGCACACCGATGCGGATCCACATGGGTATCCCAGGCAGATGCTGTAACTGAAATGTGCCCATGAAGGACAGGATGTCCAGTGCCATGCAGCAGATATCCTTTGCATGCCTGTTCCCATTGCGTCGAGGAAGACCAGACACCACCATGTATGCGTCACCAATCGTCTCCACCTGAAAGAGATACATACATATCACTTGGAATTCCAGGACTACTAAGTACAATAGTGAACAAAACCCACTGTTCATTTGTCTGAAATACCTTATAGACATCATGATTGTCAAGGATGCTGTCGAAGTTTTTGTAGATGTCATTGAGCATGTCCACCACTTCCATGGGTGTGCTGAAGTGGCACAGTGTGGTGAAACCCACAATATCGCTGAAGTAAATGGTAACCTCGTCAAAGAGCTCAGGTTCCACTTTTCCTGTTTCCTTTAGAGAGCGCACAACAGGCCTGAAACATTGAGAGTTAATGATTTGATTAATCAGCTGGCAGTAATTACATTAAAGTCTACACAATTTTGTCTAAATAACAATAAAACACTAAACAAATGCGTTTAGAATGCAAAATTTGCAAAAATTTATAATTATTTAAAGATTAGCTACATTTAACTAAATTGAGCAGTAGATGACAGCAATGGTAATCTAAATGTAAAAATATCGAAAACGAGTATGTACAATTTAAAAAATCACCAATGCTGGCCAATAACCAATGTTACTGATATATCGTGCATCTCTAATAAGACTTTGCAGTGTTTTTCTGTTTGTTGTGTTCAGACCCTGGCAGAAGCATGAAGTTCAGGCAGTCCGCTCTGTCTCTCTCAGCCTTGTACAGAGCTGTGCGTTCCTCAACCAGCCGCTCCAGGTTACGGGAATACATCTGCAGCCGGCGGATCAGGTTCTCCATGTAGCTCTCATGTTCCTGGTTGTCCAGACTATTCAAAATCAAATCAGGAAATCATTTATTAGAGAGAGAATTATTATTTAATGGGAGTTTTAGATGGTCCTCATACAGTCTAATGGTCTAATGTGTTTATTGCACGTTCTATGTGGTTACAATCTCTGTACGATTTTTCACTGGTTGAACAAAAGCATATAAAGGTGACCTGACAATCTTCCATAGAGTGTTTTCTATCTTTTTGAAGTCTGGTCTTCTGTCTGGGTCTTCGTCCCAACAATTTCTGATCAGCATGCACACCTGGAGAAACAGATTACTGAGAACCTCGAAAAACTTAGATGACATGCATATCTTTTATCAACATCAAAATTTATATAGTATAAAGGAAAATAGGTAACACTTCACAATAAGTTTTTCATTTGATAATTAACCACATTAGTTAGCATGAAGTAAGAATGAACAATACTTCTATAGCATTAAAAATCTTAATGTTAATCTCAACATTTACTAATACATTTTTAAGATGAAACATTGTATTAGTTAACATGAGTTAATGCACTGCGAACTAACATGAACATATTTATTAACTAACATAAACAAAGGTTAATAAATGCTGTAAAAAATATATTGCTCATTGTTAATGTTAGCTGATGCATTAACTAATGTTAACAAATAAGACCTTATTGTAGAGTGTTACCCATGTTACTGTTTTTCCAACCATTTTTAAAAACGGTAACCCATCAACTAATTCATCTAACTAATTTATTGGTTCTGTGGTGGGAGAAAATTAATTTCTAAAAGCACAAATATTCCAAGCAAGCTTTCAAATAATATAAGATCATAAAAGCCGAATGCTTATGGCACATTTCCAACTGCAGGCGATTATATGTCAACTACCTGTATGTTTTGGCTGCTTTGCATAACTATTTGGCTGCCAATTAGTACAAATAACAATTTGTGTATGCATAGATACACACATACATACCTCTTGTTCTCTTTCACTGGTGTTCTCAAAGTTTAGATCAGGTCTGAAGAAAGAGGATGTCATACTAGGGAATTGCACTCTCGCCAGTTTCTCTGGTTAAAAAAAAAAAAAGAAAAAAAAAGTGGATCAGTAAAAGGAATTGTTCTAAATCGAAAAACAATTTCCAAATCTGTCTGAATTTCATCTGTTAAACATACACTACCCGTCAAAAGGATGAGTAAATTAATTACATAATCAACTTACATACAACATAACAACAACATAAAAAACACCGTGCTCGCGAAAAATGGCAAAAGGTTTTCTTGCTTCATTCAGTATCCTATCAGCTCACGAGCTCAAAAAAAAAAAAAGATTCTCGGTTCCATGATGAGTCAGTGAGTCCTTGACTCGAGAACCGTCCCTGTCGTGAACGTATTGTTCAAAGAGGTTTTGCGAACCGAGTCAAATGATTCACTGAAAAGAGCAGACTCAAATGAACGATTCTTTGGTGTAATCGTTGCTGGTATTTGGAATTCTATTACAAAACACTGCGTCAGTAATATACTATTATTACTACTGTTTGGAATGCTGAGCATTAGTCTGGTAAAGTTCAGTTCAGGAGAAAAATATAGATTAGTGACATCAGTCTTGATATTTCCTATCTGATCTTTGGATATCTGATCCATCTACTGCATCATTAGCAGATATATCAGAGCATTGATATTTGCTAGTGATATTTGATCTTTGGGAAAGTGCCAAATTGTTAATCCATTGAATCTGTTTTGTTTCACTGTGAAAATTACATTGGTGAGAAAAGTTCTCTGTCACCTAGGCTTCTTCATGCAATGACACCACTTGAAAAGACTGTACAGTAAGGGCGATCTGAATGTAACAGCATTCAGAAGGAGCCCGTCTATAGATCCCTCCAGAAGATATAAAGTTGGAGGAAAAGAGAGGCTCTTAGGATTCTCTTGTTGAACTGGAAATATTGGCAGATTTTTCTATTGCAACAGAACCACTGATGATTCAGGTAGAGGAGCCTGAATACCAAACTCCACTTGCTGGAGTAAAAATATTTCCACGTTCTTCAACCACAGCCTGATAATGAGGGAAATATGGCCATCTTTCTGTGCTGTGGCAGAACCATTTCTGGTTCAGTTTGAGGAGCCTGAACAGCAAACTCCACCTGATGAGGTGAAAAAATTACCACGTTCCTCTCCAACAGTAGCTCAACCACTGATGGTTCAGGAAGCACCTCAACATCTTTCTCTACCTGCTGAGGAGGAAATACTGCCATCTCTGTCCACTGTAAACGAACCGTTGACAATTCAGGTGGCACCTGATAAAGTGGAGCAAGAGTGTCTACTTGAAAGACGAAGGAGTAGAAGGACAGAGCAGGAGAGAAAGACAGACCCTTCAACTATAAAATGTCCAGATGCAAGTCCACCACCAGCAAAGGCAAACCTTGCTTGGATGGACACCAGCAGTGCACACAATACCAAGGCAGAGGAAGAGACAATAAAGAAGGAAAGAGAGGTTGAAGATAGAAGATACAAAGACAGAGCAGGCAGCAAATATTATTTCACCACCAGCAAAGGAAAAAGTGAGGGACATACAGGAGCCTGAATGCAGCAGCAAAATCAGCCGAAAGAAAGGATTTCTTTTCATTCATAAAATGGCAGAGAAAAAGGTTGCTGCAGAGAAAGAGAAGATGAAAATCAGAAAAGAGGAGAAAATACAAAGGAAGTTACTGTACAAAAAATATGTCAATGTTCCATCTATGAAACACCTGCTCATCAACAAACACAACAGGTTCAATAAGTCATATAGAACCTAGAGGATGGTCAATGTTAGACAGGTGGTGGAAGACAAAAAAAGAAAAAAGAATATAACACAAAGGTGGTGAGAGAGACAAGAAAGATCAGTCCCTCCAGGAAAAACCACAATATAAATCAAGATCCTTGTCCAAATGTTGTTCATGCCTTACTTAATATGTCCTGCTGCTGTCTTACATTGAAAAAAGAAAAAACATCAACATTTAGATAACTGAAGCAAATTAAAAAGAAAAACTTTTTCTAAAATATTTCTGCTTTCAAATATTTAATCTGTAGACAAAAATAAAATCTCTTATCTAATTGTAGGTCTGTGGGGCGTATCTAATTGCGCATGATAATATTTTAATTCATAATTATATTCCATGTAAATTTGTATAATTTGCACCATATTTTTCATAAAACAACAATTTTTGGATTACTAAGTTCCCAATTTTAATCTTTATAATGCAAATATAAAACATTTTGGCAACTTTAAAGCTTCATTCCCTATTCATTGTAATTGCATGGATAAGAGCTATCAGCATATTATTCCAAAAAAAATCCAATAAATAAATGATTTAGTTCAGAATTTTCCTTTTTGATCCTATCCTTTTAAAATTAAACATCGCATGTAGCATAAACAAATGCATGCATGATGGGAAATCACCAGTAGGTGTCACCGGTGAATGTGTATTTTTATGCGGCTTTCTATAAATCTTTCTCTCACCAGTACGATCAGAGCAGGCGCTTGTATAGAATGTGCACTTTCTCATCATGATTTCCTGTGAAATTATAGCAAAACTGTACACGTCTCCTTTCTGAGAGATCCCCTGCTTCCTCGAGTGTTCAGGGGCCGTCCACAGATCTGAGACAAGCGGAAACACAAATGGTTAACCAAATAACTATTGCTTAAAATAACAGTGTAGGAATAACTGAGATTCTTTTCCATGATAAAAATAAACCACCCTTTCACCTTTACTGGGAGGGAGAATAGTATTGAAGCCAAAGTCTGCAATCTTCACTACCATACGGTTGTCAACCACGCAGTTAGTCGATTTAAGACGCCCGTGGACTGTAATGTTGCTTGCATGGAGATAAGACATGCCCTGCAGAGGGCAAAGAGTTCATGCGGAAAACTAGGTTAGTACAGTACATATACATAACTAGTCATATATTTTATAGCCTATATTAAACCATCTATGCAGGCATAGCTATATGCAAAGCATATACGTATGCAAATACATTTTACATTTAACGGAATAGTTCGCCCAAAAATGAACATTTTCTGAAAATAATGCACAATCAACACGACTCAAGTCCATCAATTAATGTTTTGTGAAGCAAAACCTGCATGCCTGTAAAAGACATTAAAATGATCATATAGGGCGTTTTAACTTTAAAACGTTTATAATCCATAATAACGCTTCCTTCATTGAAAAGGTCCATCCCCTGTTGTCCTTTCACATCAATACCCACCAACATATCTGTTTAGATCCGTTTTCAATAGTAAACCGTGCTTGATCTGTGCATATTTCTCTCCTGATTCAGATGAGATTACTTTTCACTGGAGAGAGCAATATTATGGATAGAGTATACTTGTGGATTCTCTCATTCTGAAGGCGCCCATTCACATGTCTGATGAAGAAACAAACTCAAACTACATTTTCAGCAAATTTTCGTTTTTGGGTGAACTATTCCTTTAAACAGTTTCTCTAGGCATAGCTATGCAATCAATCAATCAATAAATCTGAATTTTAAAAATGCTAAATGAAGTTATAAACACCTGTATCATTCCATTACCTTTGCAATGTCATACATGACAGAGATCTTAAACTGCCAGTCCATGAAGGTCTCTTCTGGGTATGAAATCTTATCATTGAGCGCATACTAAAAGAATAAATAAAAACATATTATAGTGTTTGTCTACTAAATCAGAATTTAAGATACCTTTATTTTCATTATATGAGGCTCATTGTAATACTCACTCTAAGGGATCCTCTCTCTCCATATTCAAACACGCCAAAATACTCATTGTCAAATTTGACTGTCCCATAAAATTTGGTCAGGTTGTAATAATCAATTTTCAATAGCTGAAATGGAAGTGGCATTATGACATCGGTTGTGAACAACAGAAATTTACTTAAAGTTTTCATCTTAAAATGATTCAGTGTCAGTGTTTTGTTATTCAGTGAAGAGAATGAAGTCCCAGTACCGCGTTGAGCTCTATCCTCTGTCTTTCAGTGAAGCTTCCATCTGTAAGCCTTAATTCCTTAAGGATAACAATCTATAAAGAAACAACCTCATTACAAAAACTCAGAGTAATGGAATAATTTGAGATAAAAGTGAGAATTTTTACAGTACCTTTTTATCATAGCGTGCACGGCGTAGGATGTAGCTACTATTTTGTGTAGAGTCTTCCTCAATCTAATGACAAGAGATAATTAAATATGTAACATTGTAAAAACATTTCATTTTTAATAACAATTTAGTATCAAAGTTTATGATAAACTTTGATGCCAGTGCATTACCTTCAGACTGATCATATTCCACTCATTCGACTCTAAAGGCATAATGAGCTCGGAGGAAATATGAGACCATCTTTTTTGCATGTGACGGTAATGTCTATTTTGCCTTTAAAATATATACATAAACAATAGTAAATATCTTGCTACATACAATTTCATAGAATACTTTTTTTTTCTTTTTTAAGTATCGCTCTAACCAGTAAAAGATGAAGGCAAGTGTACCCATGATCCCCACAACAGCAGTACACAATACTATGACAATGATGTCGGCTTGGAAGTCTAAATAAATAAATCATGTTTTTACATAAACAGCATAGTACATTTATTTCATAATATACAATAAAGCTTGATGCTTGAACTTAAACAGTATGATTTTGACAAATGATGGAATCCTCTATACCTGTGGGATCTGGCCGGTCTTCAGGCAGACGGAGATGAGGCCAAATGAAGGAAGGATTGCTGTCCTTTAGCTGTGTGTGGTTGGTGGATGTGTTGAACTCATAAAGAATCTTGTACTAAAGTGCAAAAGAAGTCAGTTTGAATGAATAATCACTCCACAGTTCCACAGATAGAGTGATATGTCTGAAATCTGTGGCATACCTCATTGTTGTTGTTAGTGTAGATCAAAGAAAATATGAGATCCCTGTCACCATATTCATCCAGCTGATAATCTCCAGCTATACCTGTGGTATGGGTTTTTCAGATTTGTAGTATCCTGTGGATCTACCAAAGCAAGTCCAATATTATGAGAAATGACCGAAGCTTTTTACCTTTGAAAGACACATTTCTGAAGTAGTTCATGCTGACAGACTCCATATCCTGAATTTCTGAGGACGGCATCTTCCAGATGGTCCTCATCACCTGTTTGAACAGCAGCACCGCATCATGATACGCTGCAATATAATCATTCATCTGCACACAGAACAGTGAGAAGATGAGAATTAGTACTTCTAGATCCATAACAGCGAAACATCAGTATGTGAATGTGAAAAAAGTGCAGTTACACTCTAGAAAATGACCACGCAAAACTAACACGCAAGAAGACCATATTTAAAACTGTCCTGCAAACCCTGCCTCTATCATTTATATTATATAACATTATATTAATTTTAAAAGTCTATCATAAAAATATTAATTATTTCATTTTAAAACTATGACTACCTAAACAAAGAGCAAAAAAAAAAAAACAATGTCGATATTTATTGTGTGAAAAACGGTTATGACTGTTTTACAGTTGTGGCAAAATTATGCAACAAGTGTGAAAATACACAATCATTGTAAAGTTTACAGTTCGCAAGGTTTTTTAATCATTTTTAAAGTCTCACCAAGGCTCCATTTTTTCAATCAAAAATACTGTAAAACCGTAATAGTACTACAATTTAAAATAACTGCTTTCTATTTTTTATATATTTAAAAATATGTTTAAAAATGTTACATTCATTCCTGTGATGGCAAAGCGGAGTTATTCCATTACTCCAGTCTTCAGTGTCACATGATCCTTTAGAAATCATTCTAATATGCTGATATGGTGCTCCAAAAACATTTCTTATTATTACCAATGTTGAGAGCAATTGTAATTCTTAATCTTTTTGTGGAATCTGTGATACACATCAGGATTCTTCGATGAATTGAACTTTCAAAAGAGCAGCATTTATTTGAAATAGAAATCTTTTTAACATTGTAAATGTCTTTATTATCACTTTTGATCAATTTAATGGATCCTTGCTAAAAGTATTAATTAAAAAAAAAAAAACATACTGACCCCAAACTTTTGAACGATAGTGTATTATAAATGTACTGTATTTACTGATTGATATTTAAATGTGTGTATTTACCATACACTACATGGACAAAAGTATTAGCACACACTTCTTAATTATTGAATTCAGGTGTTTCAGTCAGGCCCATTGCCACAGGTATATCAAATCAAGCACAGCACCATGCAGTCTGCATTTCCACACATTTGTGAAAAAATGGGTTGTTCTGAAGAGCTCAGTGAACTTTTGAAACATGTCAGTTCATGAAATTTCATCCCTGCTATATATTCCTCAGTCAACTGTAAGTGGTATTACTCAGTGGTGGACGAAGTACACAAATCAAGTACTTGAGTAAAAGTACAGATACATATAATAAAATATTACTCCAGTAAAAGTACTCCTTTTTCAATTTTACTCGAGTGAAAGTACAAAAGTACTCTATTTTTTATGTACTTAAGTAAAAAAGTACTGATAGATAGATTTATTTTGCAATTTTATATAGGCTACTTAATTTAATTTTATATTAGCACATATTTTTTACAATCCTACTGCACAAAATACCTGGGATTTTCCCAGAATAACCACTATATGGAGTCAAGATATATTTTTGTTGTTGATATGGACTACGTTGACGAGAGTGATGCAGTAATTTTCACTATGAAGCTTACACTGTGATGTACCTGAAACATTATTTAGTCGCCCAGAGTAAGATTTAGTCGCATATGCGAGTGATTTACTCGCAATGTAGAGGGTTGAGTGGGCTTAAATAGATCACCCTTTACATCAGATTTAGTTCACAAACAACTGACAGTTTTTACCTAAATATGATTTTCAGTTACAATAATTAATCCTAAAATTCGACATTAGTAACTTACTTCTAACAGCATCAGTGGCGCGCGCGGTTCTTACTCGTGAATTCATTCACTGGAGACTCGCACTAAACGGATCATTTGAATCAGTGAGTTGTCGACTCGTGAACTGCTGCAATCGGTTAATTCTAATTCGTGAATGAATCGTTTGGTGCGATTTGCGAACCGATTTAAAAGGTTCATTGAAAAGAATCAGTTCGTTCTTGAATCAGACACGGCTTCTGCGTGTCAGAGCACGTGATATATTATAAGGAGTAACGATATGTTTTATGAAATGTAGTGAAGTAAAAAGTACGATCTTATGCTTTGGAATGTAGTGAAGTAAAAGTAAAAGTTACTCAAAATAAAACTACTCCAGTAAAGTACAGATACTTGAAAAATGTGACAAGTACAGTAACGAATTAAAACTATTCCGTTACTGTCCACCACTGGTATTACTGGAAAGTAGAAGCATTTAGGAACAGCAGCAAGAAGCGGAAGATCATGAAGTCACAGAGCAAGGTCACCGAGTGCTTGCTTCTGCTGATTCCATCGCTGTACCAAAATTCCACTGACATTAACAAAAACTGTGCAGATGGAGCTTCATGGAATGGGTATCCATGGCTGTATGCAAGCCTCACATCATCAAGTACAATGCCAAGTGTCAGATGGAGTAGAGTAAAACACACTGCCACTGGACTCACTGGACTCGAAATCATGTGGAAAGCCTTCCCAGAAGAGTGGAAGATGTTATAGCCGCAACAAGGGACCAACTCCATATCCATGTATTTAGAATGCAATGTGGGTGTAATGGCCAGGCCAATACTTTTGTCCATATAGTGTATGTAAACGGCAAGTTAAGAAATAAATATAACAAGGCAAATGTGATTTCTGGGACAGAATGAATGTTGATTGAGATTCTGTTTGAGATTTCAGAATAAGTTTTGACCTGTCAGAACATAAATAGGAGATAAATAAAAACTTTACCCACCGTGTTGTTACCAGAAGTGTCAATGGTGTATTGTCTTGTGTTGGGCATTGTTAGCACCAGGACATTTTTCATAGCATCATTAGATGTCTCATTATAATATCTGTCGCTGTGAAAGAAAGTTGGTATTGTTTCTGAATTTTCAGTCATTGTAGACTTTTTAAATTAGGCTTTTTGAGATCAGCACAGTTATATTACTCACTTAGCATGGTTATCCATGCACATTTAGTCATGAACAGTAGATATGACATACATTACTAGCTCTCTAGATTAAAGAAAGCAAGAGCTGACTGACTTGTAAAGGTCAATCAGAAGAAAAGCGATTTCATTATCAGAGTCCATAGTGCCGTTCTTCAGATCCATGATGTCATCAGGTGTTCCACATAAAATGACCACTGTAAAACAGAAACCAAGTAACAGAAATAAATAAATAATAAACAAAAATTGCACTGCAACTTATCAGACTGTTGGAAGATTTTTGACCAGAGACACACATTAAGGCATACATTACCATAAGTAAAACATTTACAAACTAAGGTTGTTTTTCCTTAGTTTTCAAATAAAATAAGTTCTCACAGTTACTCTCCCGGCCATGGCTTCCAAGAGCCTTACTGAGGTCATCCTCTTTTCGCAGAATCACGATTTTCTCTAAACTACGGGAAAAGTTGCCTGAAGCCACCTCAAGTGCATTTATGTACCTACAGACAAGACCCAAAATTATACAGAGAACCATATGGGAATATCTCTTCTGTTGTTGAAAACTACTAATGTACAGTCACTACATACTCACCAAAAACAGTCCTCTGTGTTATTCTGTTTCTTGTATATGTACGCTGTTTTCCATTCAGGCTTGATATCATCTGTGACATTCCAAAAGTGAAAGAAGAAGCTGGAGATTTTTCTTGCTGGAGGCAGAAGTCGAGTCAGATCTCTCTTGAAGTCACAAGACAATCCAAAGCTTCCGGCTGAGATGATGGGCATGTTGAGGTTCAGACCAATCTCAAGACTACAAAAGTGGTCACACACAAATCACATGTTCTTCCAGCTACAGTAAACTCAGTTTCAGATGGCACGGAAATTGACCAAAGTTTTTGCTTTATGATCGTTTTCTAATCTTACACTAACTTTCAGTCATTAAATAGCATATTTTTTATTTTTAGTTTAGTTGGTCAACAGTACCTGCTTTCTAAGTAGTAATCTGCTACTCTAAATGGTTTGAGTTAATAACTTAATCCATAACTCATATCATAACACTTAAATGGATGTTATTGAAAATGTATTATTTAAATCTATATAAATTCAACTCCTTGAACTTAAGATTGCTTTTTTGACGAACTTAAGTAAAGTTTTATATGTCATTTCAAAATTACTTCTATTGTCTTTGAAATAGGGTTAAAGTGTAACTGCTAAATGTACTGAATGTATTTATGGTAAACTTAAATATACTTTAATGTAATTTCTATTGAAACATTCATCATGTATTTAAATAGCTGCAGTTTAGTATATTTAAAATATATTAATTTTAAATGTAATATTGAATAAAACACTACAGTTAAAATTATAATCCTGTGGTTTAGTATGTTAATCAAGACATCAAAATACTTCTTTAAAGCACAACAAAAGATTACTAAAACATAATGATTTAAAATGTAAATGTAAAACTTTTAATTGGAAACTATAACAAAGTGCAATTTTGAAAAGTGCAAGTGTTGCAAAACTCATTAAAGTGGACTTTTATTTAATTTATATTATCTGCAAGTCCAGTTTTTAAAAAAATATACTTTTAAGATTCAAAATACCAACAAGTGCATAAAGTTAATAAAATAATAAAAGTTAATAAAATTAGATAATAGATATAATATATATCATATATTATATCAATAGATATAATAATTAGATAATAAAATTAACTTTTTCACAAGAAATGGATTTCTAAGGATTTAGGCAGACCTAAGGATCTTCTGAGGATCTATAGCAAGATCTAAAGCAAGAAACCAAGGAAATACAGACAAAGATCTGTAAAAGTAAAATCTAACATACTCAACCATTTGGAAAGTGGCGTAAGTGCAGGTTGGTCCCAGCAAAGCACATCCCTCCTCCCCTGCATTCTAGAAAGAAATCACAACGATCAGTGGGAAGACACTTTATATAGTTTCTATAAAGTATGTCAAAGGAATTAAGAAGACCAGAACTGACCGCAAGATCATTTAAAATTTCAACCCCCTCACAGGCGCTACTGGCGCAGCCTTTTTTCAAGTAGTAAATGGTTTTAAACCCTCTGAATTTTACCTCTAATTGGGGATTCACCTCTAGAAAAAAAGGTGGAAAAAGAAACTAATTAGATTCAAACTATAATACCAATTTAGAATTAACATGATTATTTCAAACTGAACTACATTTCATATTTAAACAATAGTAGTTGTCATAAAATCTTATGTTTCTTTTGTTTAACACAATTAGGCTATGACTTTGCAAGACTGTAATTTATGGCAAGCCGTTTTAGCTTAAAATATTCCCAGTCTTACTCGTTGTAATTGCATTTTTACTATATAATTCAATTAAAGAGCTCTACAATTAAATTCTTAGTAACAATGCCAATTAGAGAGCTCTCTAATTAAAATTTTTACTAGTAACAATTCTGATTTGAGAGCTCTCTAATTTAATTCTTACTAGTAAAAATGCAATTACAGAGCTCTATAATTAATTTTTATACTAGTAAAAACCACATTAAAGATATGTTTAATTGCAGAGCTCTGTACTTGAATTAAAGAGCTCTCTAATTCAGCCATTACAGTAACAATTGAATTAGAGAGCTCTCTAATTTGAATTATTACTAGTAAAAATTGATTTAGAGAGCTCTCGAATTGTAATTATTACTAGTAAAAATTCTGTTGTAGAGCTCTGTAATTAAAAATGAATGGAAGTCAATGGAGACATATGACTAGTAAAAATTCATTTGTAGAGCTCTTTAATTGGAATTGTTACTAGTAAGAATTTAATTAGAGAGCTCTGTAATTGGCATTGTTACTAGTAAGAATTTAATTGTAGAGCTCTCTAATTGAATTGTTACTAGTAAAAATGCAATTACGACGAGTAACGCTGGGACTATTTTAAGCTAAAATGGCTTGCCATACATATGTCTCCATTGACTTTTTAAATTGCTCTCCAACTGAATTTTTACTAGTAAGAATTACAATTTAATTCGTACTAGTAACTATTCCAATTAGAGAGCTCTCTAAGTAAATTTTACTAGTAATAATTCCAAGTAGAGAGCTCTCTAATTAAATTTTTACTAGTAACAATTCTGATTAGAGAGCTAATTTAATTCTTTCTAGTAAAAATGCAATTACAGAGCTCTCTAATTCAATTTTTACTAGTAAAATACCATTAGATATATGTTTAATTGCAGAGCTCTGTAACTGAATTAAAGAGCTCTCTAATTCAGTTTTTACTAGTAAGAATAGATATTGTAGAGCTCTCTAATTGAATTGTTACTAGTAAGAATGCAATTTCAGAGCTCTCTAATTCGGTTAGAGAGTTCTCTAATTCAATTGTTACTAGTACAAATTGCATTAAAGAGCTCTCTAACTTTAATTTTTACTAGTCAAATTTGAATTAGAGAGCTCTATAATTCAACTGTTACTATAGAAACAATTGAATTAGAGAGCTCTCTAATGATAATTTTTACTAGTAAGAGCTGAATTGTAGAGCTCTCTAATTCAGTTTTTACAAGTAAGAATGCAATTGCAGAGCTCTAATTGTAATTGTATTTTAAGCTAAAAAGGCTTGCTATAGTAATTTAAATAGTCTCTCTTCATATTTTGCTAAGTTAGGATCATACTTTACCATCTTCAGAGATCTCAGAATCATTTCCAACAGCTCTCAGCACCGCAGGCTTTACAAAATTGATACTCCAGGGCGACACATCGTCATCCAATAAAATAACATTCATCAGAAGTGTTCCATTAAAGCAAGACTCTTTCATAAAGTGACTTTGCTTTAGTAGTGTCCATGATAGACATGCAAATAACCAGATACGGTAATCCATATTCAAATGTTAAGAAGGCAAAAAGACAAAAAATAAAGTCTCTCGGCCTTTGAGGTCAGCAAAATGTTTACTTCGAATTGGTTTTCATTAAAACGTGTTTGTAGTTGTTCAGCTATTTTCTGAGTTAAATCCAGCAGACTTCATTTATATTCCAAGAATGGAAAATGTAGAAGAAAAACAATAAAGACTTTTATCCAATCTAGTCTTTTGTCCTAGACAGGCTCGCTTTCACACTGATCACTCTGCTCTCACCTGAGCGTGTTAATGAACAACATAGTCAGTAGTCGTGTCTCAAAACCTAGTGTGCTGCCTACATAGACAGCATTTATGGGCACATTTCCAGCCAGACAGCTTTTTTTTGCTGTCTATAGAGCTAGTTCACTAGGCTAGCTCACACAGTGACTGTCAGTAAGAGTGAAAGTTTAGGCCTCATTAATACTCTCATAGAGAAGCTTTTATATACATATATGAATCTATCTGTAAGTAATCCAATTCTGTCAAAGCAACTAAAGCAGAAGCTCTAAGGGTCTATTGAACACTATTGTGCAGAGGACGGTGAGAAGGAGTGAAGGACAAAGGTTGAGTCATAAAACCATTGTCCCGTGATAAATGGATGCATCATAAAAGCAATCAGAATGAAGCACCTGTGTTTGTTTTCCCAGCTGAGAGCAGGAAAATACATAAATTACTCTCTGATGCATGTTACGATTTGTTGTGCTTAAGTTTATTATTTGCATGTCTACATTTAAATTTTTATTTTATATATTGAATATATTATATACCATATATTATTTAAATGCAATTTTAAGGTTTAATTTATGCCCGGGATTGTGTATTTGTTGGTGTTTTAGAATATACTAAAATGTGTGTTGCCTTTCTACTTAAGGACAGCTAAAAACGCTGAATAAAAATAAATCAATAAAATTAAAAAAGCACACTTCATTATAACCTTTATCTTTTTTCTTGTTAAATGTACTTGAATGTGCCACACTCGTTGCTTTGTGCTTATACACGTTCCTTTCCAACACGTTTATGTACCTGGTGCTTCCCCTCAATAATGATTTATCATATCAAACAATAGTCTTGGCAGTTCATATATTTATGGTTCCGTTTCATTTACGACTTCTGAGAAAAATATGTGAAGTAAATCTTTTTGTAATCTGGGCCATAAGACGTCAGCAGACATCATAAGTCATAGCCTATCTAGCTATCTATCTTTTTTTTTTTTTAACTAGTCATTCTCTTCTAGCAAACATGCACATAAATAAATGTGTGATTTTATAAGGTGATAAAGAAAAGTAGCTGTTTCTTTGTAGAATTGCCCCATAACTAGTTGCTGGTTTATGAGCTAAGGGTGCAATATAAAATGTATTATAAAAGTGTAAAATGTGTAAATAAAAATGTATTATCCTTTTGTAGGCCTACTGTAGTTTTTTGTATTGCTTTCAATATCTAGTTTTTATGATGTACTGCTCCCTCTAATGGTCATTTGTACACATGCGGCTCGCTTCCTTTCCGCCAATACACACATTTGACATTGGTGAACATTTTAAGTTTTTGACACTGGATAATACTGCATAATATGTGTATTTCTTTTTCTATGTATATTTAATAAATATTTATATTTGTTGTTATACATATAATTAAAATTAATTCAATATATCATATTTATTTTAATTCCTGATTATGCATTTACTTTGGCAGTCTCCATATTTTCACAGTTGCATTTTATCTTTACAAGCACGTCATTTACATAACCTGTATGGAATTTAAAATTGTTTGTAAAAATCTGAAAACCGGAAAGTAGAATAAAGTCATAACTGAAATTTTGATATAAAGAAATATCAAGAAAAAACACTGCATCATGTTCTTTCAGTTTTATTAGAATTATCATAAGAAGCATTGTTCTTGACAAAATGAACTACTGGGATTTGTAGCTTTCTTACAGAAAACTAATATCAGTCCTATCAATCACAATTAAAGAAATGGAAGTTTCCATTGATGTGCATTTATTTATTTTAGGAAATCGGTTTTACATAAATGACTTGACCATACACATCACAATGAACTCAAATGTCTCTGTACATAAAGTGAAAATAAATACACAATTAATTACATATAAAGGACACAATTTCAAACAAGGGAAACACTGCTGCTTTTTGTTTCACAGTTATGTTATGTTCTGCCAATGCTATATTAAAGCTCAGCTGACTTGCGTCTGACTTCTCACCAACTTCCTGTTGCTTATTTGCCAGACTGGAGAAAACAACAGTTGCATAAACCTAATTGCTATTCCATCCCTATCTTACTTACACACAACACCATTTTACGCCAACATTAGCACCTCAAGTTAAACCCTTCCTTTATCTCTCCCTCTCTGCCTTTATTCTTCTGTTGGGCTCTGAATGTGTGAGCTAGGAGCTGATAACTTGCCCAGACCAGGTCTCATGCTTCCTTCCGGAAGACAGGTTGGTGATGACCACATCAACGGCTTGGAACTTTATGTTCTTGGGAGGAACAGGACACACTTTGTAGGTCACCTCATCCCCCTCCATTGGCACATATTCCCCCTCAATACTAAAAAGAAAGAGTATAATATAATATAATATAATAATTTAAAACGTAATAAAAATTCTCTCTTTATACTTACTCTGAGATGTGAACAAATATGTCTTCTCCTCCATGGGAGGGGCGAATGAAACCATGACCTTGTGACCTTGAGAAGTTCTTGCAAATGCCTTTGAAGCCAGGTCCAGATTTGGCTCTTACAGATCTGACAAAATACCAGAGTAAAGAGGCTCTAGATCAACTTATAACACTTCTTTTTGGTAATAAGAAGCGCAAAATGTCTCTTTATGTTTCACTGAAATTAACACAACAATACATGGTTCATCGTTTCTAATGCATCTATTCTCCATGCCATTTTACAATAAAAGAACAATTATTTTTATTATATTTAAATATTTCAGCATCCATTAGTCAATATGCATATTTTAAACAATATGCATATTTACTATACATACATACATATATATAACTACAAAAGTGGTCACACACAAATCACATGTTCTTCCAGCTACAGTAAACTCAGTTTCAGATGGCACGGAAATTGACCAAAGTTTTTGCTTTATGATCGTTTTCTAATCTTACACTAACTTTCAGTCATTAAATAGCATATTTTTTATTTTTAGTTTAGTTGGTCAACAGTACCTGCTTTCTAAGTAGTAATCTGCTACTCTAAATGGTTTGAGTTAATAACTTAATCCATAACTCATATCATAACACTTAAATGGATGTTATTGAAAATGTATTATTTAAATCTATATAAATTCAACTCCTTGAACTTAAGATTGCTTTTTTGACGAACTTAAGTAAAGTTTTATATGTCATTTCAAAATTACTTCTATTGTCTTTGAAATAGGGTTAAAGTGTAACTGCTAAATGTACTGAATGTATTTATGGTAAACTTAAATATACTTTAATGTAATTTCTATTGAAACATTCATCATGTATTTAAATAGCTGCAGTTTAGTATATTTAAAATATATTAATTTTAAATGTAATATTGAATAAAACACTACAGTTAAAATTATAATCCTGTGGTTTAGTATGTTAATCAAGACATCAAAATACTTCTTTAAAGCACAACAAAAGATTACTAAAACATAATGATTTAAAATGTAAATGTAAAACTTTTAATTGGAAACTATAACAAAGTGCAATTTTGAAAAGTGCAAGTGTTGCAAAACTCATTAAAGTGGACTTTTATTTAATTTATATTATCTGCAAGTCCAGTTTTTAAAAAAATATACTTTTAAGATTCAAAATACCAACAAGTGCATAAAGTTAATAAAATAATAAAAGTTAATAAAATTAGATAATAGATATAATATATATCATATATTATATCAATAGATATAATAATTAGATAATAAAATTAACTTTTTCACAAGAAATGGATTTCTAAGGATTTAGGCAGACCTAAGGATCTTCTGAGGATCTATAGCAAGATCTAAAGCAAGAAACCAAGGAAATACAGACAAAGATCTGTAAAAGTAAAATCTAACATACTCAACCATTTGGAAAGTGGCGTAAGTGCAGGTTGGTCCCAGCAAAGCACATCCCTCCTCCCCTGCATTCTAGAAAGAAATCACAACGATCAGTGGGAAGACACTTTATATAGTTTCTATAAAGTATGTCAAAGGAATTAAGAAGACCAGAACTGACCGCAAGATCATTTAAAATTTCAACCCCCTCACAGGCGCTACTGGCGCAGCCTTTTTTCAAGTAGTAAATGGTTTTAAACCCTCTGAATTTTACCTCTAATTGGGGATTCACCTCTAGAAAAAAAGGTGGAAAAAGAAACTAATTAGATTCAAACTATAATACCAATTTAGAATTAACATGATTATTTCAAACTGAACTACATTTCATATTTAAACAATAGTAGTTGTCATAAAATCTTATGTTTCTTTTGTTTAACACAATTAGGCTATGACTTTGCAAGACTGTAATTTATGGCAAGCCGTTTTAGCTTAAAATATTCCCAGTCTTACTCGTTGTAATTGCATTTTTACTATATAATTCAATTAAAGAGCTCTACAATTAAATTCTTAGTAACAATGCCAATTAGAGAGCTCTCTAATTAAAATTTTTACTAGTAACAATTCTGATTTGAGAGCTCTCTAATTTAATTCTTACTAGTAAAAATGCAATTACAGAGCTCTATAATTAATTTTTATACTAGTAAAAACCACATTAAAGATATGTTTAATTGCAGAGCTCTGTACTTGAATTAAAGAGCTCTCTAATTCAGCCATTACAGTAACAATTGAATTAGAGAGCTCTCTAATTTGAATTATTACTAGTAAAAATTGATTTAGAGAGCTCTCGAATTGTAATTATTACTAGTAAAAATTCTGTTGTAGAGCTCTGTAATTAAAAATGAATGGAAGTCAATGGAGACATATGACTAGTAAAAATTCATTTGTAGAGCTCTTTAATTGGAATTGTTACTAGTAAGAATTTAATTAGAGAGCTCTGTAATTGGCATTGTTACTAGTAAGAATTTAATTGTAGAGCTCTCTAATTGAATTGTTACTAGTAAAAATGCAATTACGACGAGTAACGCTGGGACTATTTTAAGCTAAAATGGCTTGCCATACATATGTCTCCATTGACTTTTTAAATTGCTCTCCAACTGAATTTTTACTAGTAAGAATTACAATTTAATTCGTACTAGTAACTATTCCAATTAGAGAGCTCTCTAAGTAAATTTTACTAGTAATAATTCCAAGTAGAGAGCTCTCTAATTAAATTTTTACTAGTAACAATTCTGATTAGAGAGCTAATTTAATTCTTTCTAGTAAAAATGCAATTACAGAGCTCTCTAATTCAATTTTTACTAGTAAAAAACACATTAAAGATATGTTTAATTGCAGAGCTCTGTAACTGAATTAAAGAGCTCTCTAATTCAGTTTTTACTAGTAAGAATAGATATTGTAGAGCTCTCTAATTGAATTGTTACTAGTAAGAATGCAATTTCAGAGCTCTCTAATTCGGTTAGAGAGTTCTCTAATTCAATTGTTACTAGTACAAATTGCATTAAAGAGCTCTCTAACTTTAATTTTTACTAGTCAAATTTGAATTAGAGAGCTCTATAATTCAACTGTTACTATAGAAACAATTGAATTAGAGAGCTCTCTAATGATAATTTTTACTAGTAAGAGCTGAATTGTAGAGCTCTCTAATTCAGTTTTTACAAGTAAGAATGCAATTGCAGAGCTCTAATTGTAATTGTATTTTAAGCTAAAAAGGCTTGCTATAGTAATTTAAATAGTCTCTCTTCATATTTTGCTAAGTTAGGATCATACTTTACCATCTTCAGAGATCTCAGAATCATTTCCAACAGCTCTCAGCACCGCAGGCTTTACAAAATTGATACTCCAGGGCGACACATCGTCATCCAATAAAATAACATTCATCAGAAGTGTTCCATTAAAGCAAGACTCTTTCATAAAGTGACTTTGCTTTAGTAGTGTCCATGATAGACATGCAAATAACCAGATACGGTAATCCATATTCAAATGTTAAGAAGGCAAAAAGACAAAAAATAAAGTCTCTCGGCCTTTGAGGTCAGCAAAATGTTTACTTCGAATTGGTTTTCATTAAAACGTGTTTGTAGTTGTTCAGCTATTTTCTGAGTTAAATCCAGCAGACTTCATTTATATTCCAAGAATGGAAAATGTAGAAGAAAAACAATAAAGACTTTTATCCAATCTAGTCTTTTGTCCTAGACAGGCTCGCTTTCACACTGATCACTCTGCTCTCACCTGAGCGTGTTAATGAACAACATAGTCAGTAGTCGTGTCTCAAAACCTAGTGTGCTGCCTACATAGACAGCATTTATGGGCACATTTCCAGCCAGACAGCTTTTTTTTGCTGTCTATAGAGCTAGTTCACTAGGCTAGCTCACACAGTGACTGTCAGTAAGAGTGAAAGTTTAGGCCTCATTAATACTCTCATAGAGAAGCTTTTATATACATATATGAATCTATCTGTAAGTAATCCAATTCTGTCAAAGCAACTAAAGCAGAAGCTCTAAGGGTCTATTGAACACTATTGTGCAGAGGACGGTGAGAAGGAGTGAAGGACAAAGGTTGAGTCATAAAACCATTGTCCCGTGATAAATGGATGCATCATAAAAGCAATCAGAATGAAGCACCTGTGTTTGTTTTCCCAGCTGAGAGCAGGAAAATACATAAATTACTCTCTGATGCATGTTACGATTTGTTGTGCTTAAGTTTATTATTTGCATGTCTACATTTAAATTTTTATTTTATATATTGAATATATTATATACAATATATTATTTAAATGCAATTTTAAGGTTTAATTTATGCCCGGGATTGTGTATTTGTTGGTGTTTTAGAATATACTAAAATGTGTGTTGCCTTTCTACTTAAGGACAGCTAAAAACGCTGAATAAAAATAAATCAATAAAATTAAAAAAGCACACTTCATTATAACCTTTATCTTTTTTCTTGTTAAATGTACTTGAATGTGCCACACTCGTTGCTTTGTGCTTATACACGTTCCTTTCCAACACGTTTATGTACCTGGTGCTTCCCCTCAATAATGATTTATCATATCAAACAATAGTCTTGGCAGTTCATATATTTATGGTTCCGTTTCATTTACGACTTCTGAGAAAAATATGTGAAGTAAATCTTTTTGTAATCTGGGCCATAAGACGTCAGCAGACATCATAAGTCATAGCCTATCTAGCTATCTATCTTTTTTTTTTTTTAACTAGTCATTCTCTTCTAGCAAACATGCACATAAATAAATGTGTGATTTTATAAGGTGATAAAGAAAAGTAGCTGTTTCTTTGTAGAATTGCCCCATAACTAGTTGCTGGTTTATGAGCTAAGGGTGCAATATAAAATGTATTATAAAAGTGTAAAATGTGTAAATAAAAATGTATTATCCTTTTGTAGGCCTACTGTAGTTTTTTGTATTGCTTTCAATATCTAGTTTTTATGATGTACTGCTCCCTCTAATGGTCATTTGTACACATGCGGCTCGCTTCCTTTCCGCCAATACACACATTTGACATTGGTGAACATTTTAAGTTTTTGACACTGGATAATACTGCATAATATGTGTATTTCTTTTTCTATGTATATTTAATAAATATTTATATTTGTTGTTATACATATAATTAAAATTAATTCAATATATCATATTTATTTTAATTCCTGATTATGCATTTACTTTGGCAGTCTCCATATTTTCACAGTTGCATTTTATCTTTACAAGCACGTCATTTACATAACCTGTATGGAATTTAAAATTGTTTGTAAAAATCTGAAAACCGGAAAGTAGAATAAAGTCATAACTGAAATTTTGATATAAAGAAATATCAAGAAAAAACACTGCATCATGTTCTTTCAGTTTTATTAGAATTATCATAAGAAGCATTGTTCTTGACAAAATGAACTACTGGGATTTGTAGCTTTCTTACAGAAAACTAATATCAGTCCTATCAATCACAATTAAAGAAATGGAAGTTTCCATTGATGTGCATTTATTTATTTTAGGAAATCGGTTTTACATAAATGACTTGACCATACACATCACAATGAACTCAAATGTCTCTGTACATAAAGTGAAAATAAATACACAATTAATTACATATAAAGGACACAATTTCAAACAAGGGAAACACTGCTGCTTTTTGTTTCACAGTTATGTTATGTTCTGCCAATGCTATATTAAAGCTCAGCTGACTTGCGTCTGACTTCTCACCAACTTCCTGTTGCTTATTTGCCAGACTGGAGAAAACAACAGTTGCATAAACCTAATTGCTATTCCATCCCTATCTTACTTACACACAACACCATTTTACGCCAACATTAGCACCTCAAGTTAAACCCTTCCTTTATCTCTCCCTCTCTGCCTTTATTCTTCTGTTGGGCTCTGAATGTGTGAGCTAGGAGCTGATAACTTGCCCAGACCAGGTCTCATGCTTCCTTCCGGAAGACAGGTTGGTGATGACCACATCTGTTTAAACGGTGAGTACGTGTGTTTTATTATCATATTATCAACCTGCGCTCCACAATGATGGTTGTTGACAAACGTAGTCCACGGTATGCGCCATCATAACAGTAAAGGCGTATTTAATCAACGGTAATATATACGGACAGGAAAATATAATAGGACGATGAAATTCTTACCGTAATGTCTGCCGGTTGATATCGCTTGCGCTGCTGATACAAATATACAAATATTTCTACATAGCTTCATTAGAATCCAGTATTAAATGCCTGAGTACTATCATCCGTGGTCCACATATTCAATTCAAGGGACCCCTACGTAGCACACAATAAATGAGGTTACCGGAGGAGAGGGAGGGACACCCCATCAAAATTGAACGCGAGAGACGCGGCGCGAGAAAACAAAAACGCTCCAATTATAATCAACGACACTACACTGATGCAAGCGACAGAATCCTGACGTCAGTCTACAGTCGACCAATCAGAGCGCCCATTACGTAATACAGGCGAGTTCAAGGTTTTGACGCGACGCAGTGTAGATGTGAAGCTTGTTATTCATGTTTTAAATACTGTAATAGAGAATAATTTAAGTGCATATAATAAGTACGTAACTACATATTGTGTACCTCAGGGGGTTTCAAACTGGGGTCAGGTGACCACCAGCCGTACCCAAGGGAGAGGGTGTAAAAATATACAAAATAAACAAGAAATAAACTAAATAAAAATGATTTAAATAATTCAAACAGTTCAGTACTATAGGGAGTAGAAAACAGTCCAACATAATACAAGCTAAATATTTTCCAAATAATATTTTACACATTTCTAATATTTTTTTCACAGTATACATTTAATCTTTATACACACAAAAGACTAATTTATTTTAAATGACTTTTATTTTATAATCCACTGTGACCAATCAGCATTCATTTCCTCAATAACGGGGAAAAAAAGAATGAAAATAATGGAGTTATGATCAAGAGGATGTGTTTGTGGGGTGTTGCAAGCAGCACGAAAACCATTATTCCTTTCACAGAGCTAAAAATACATCCAAGGCAGTATTTTTTTTACATTTACTGCACTGGCTAGAATTCATATAACAGTAAAAGTTCATCTGATGAGGATGAACGTGTTGAGTCAGACAAAGCTAGTCATTTACCTCTTGGTATCTTGAAAGCACAAGCAGCTGCTATAGTCAGCTGATCAGAGGGATTGACGTCATTGCTTTGACATGGGTATGGCTCGGTTTGAAAGGGGGGGGGGGAAATACAACCCTACAAAAAAGGGCACTCAAATATACAGGAAAAGTGCTCAAGAGATTGGAGGTCTGATTACTGATCCATTACTCAATAACGCATCCAAAACACTAAAGATAATGCACATTGGAGATTCTTTGCACATGTTTATAAATAAGCATTCCGTTTAAAACGTTTATAAACTTGACCTGCGGTGCACTCAGTACCAGACACATTTGATAGTGGTGGTGTGATGTCAAGATCTGCCAGGGTCTTGAAGAATAGGCATAGACATGTCACTCTGACTCACAGTAAGAATAGCTACATGAACAACAATAACCGGTCAAGTTTCAAGCTTGCGTGAATAAGAACAATTATTATGAATGGTTGAACATCTCTGCTAACAGAATCATGTGAAGTAAAAGAATCCATTAATAAAGCTGATTACAGGACAGAAAATTCACAAGCAGCTCCCATTACAGTTCAGTGTCATATTACAAACAGCAGAAATTAATAATCAACAGTTGCCTGAACAGATATTTGGATTTTATGAATTAAACTCCCACTAACAAGCATGCGCCTACCATTTTTTGTAGGCTAACTTTTTGTTTTTGTTTAATGAACCATTCTGTAATACACACTGACCCAGCTTGTAATTTATAAGCATTACAGTTGCAAAACTTAATACCTTTTATCTGCTCTGCAATGTATTATATAGCTTTGAACAGTATTGACATGACTTGTCTATGCAACACGTACATGTATTTTATGTATTGTGTATAATTCTGTTCATAATTACATGAGTATTTAAACCTTTCATACACATACCATATCCTCCTGTATGAAGCATAACCCCTTCCCCTCCCAAATATGTATATTTATAGCCAATCACGCTCATTTCTGCAGCTCCTTCATTCTGTTGAGGGCGGAGCCAGCCTGGAACCACTCAATCTGGGTTTCGTTGAAGGTGTGGTTCAACTCAATGGTTTCTGAGCTCCCATCACTGTGCTTGATGACGGCCTTTAGGGGCTAACGGAACAATAGAATAAAATTATAATGGAAATTACCGGAAATATTAGGAAAGGTAATTACCAAGCAAACATATTTTCATCTTTAAAGGGGTCCTATTATGTTTTTTCACTTTTTGAATTTTAGTCAGTGTGTAGTGTGTATGTTTGGGCATAAAAAAAAAAATCTTCAAACTTACAAATCTCAAAAGTCCACTCCAAAGGGAGATATTTCGTTTTTTAACTGGGACAGCTAAACAATCACATCACATTTCGTTTTTCGGAAGGCGGGCCTTCATCAAACCCGGAACTAATCGAGCCGTTTGTGCCAGGATGGGGAGAAAGGTATTGTAATAATGTAAATTATGTAAAAAATAATGCGTTTTTCGAACCACCAAGCGTGAGAGCATGTTCTAGTACACCCACAAAACAAAATCAAGACATTGTAAAAGAGCATAATAGGACCCCTTTAAGTAAGTGTTCTTTTATTACTTTACTTTTTAAAGTAATGTAATTTGTTTACTTTCATGTCATGTGACCATTAACAAACATAAACTCATGACCATGAACGTGTGAAAAATTAATTTCTAAGGCCTCTAAAATATCAATATGATCAAAACTTTGAAAAATCTCTAGTACACGGTCAATCAGACAACAGGGGGCATATATAGTTTATACTTTTTAGCAAGTAAAAGGCCTTTTAGAATAATTTTGAAAAATGTTCACATTTAGATCAAAGTATTTTTTGCTGTGAAATCAGGCTTTTGAGAAACATTTATTTGCACATCTCTCAATCTTCATTGTATTTCACTGCATTATGTTTCGCCCCCCATAATGAAAAAATACAGACATAAAACTCGCTATTTAATTATCATCTTACTAAGCCATAGTATTAAGAAATTCAAAGTGGCAACTGATATTTTTATGCATATTATGCAAGTAGTCTGTTATATTGATAATTGATATACACTACAAGCCATCAGAATTTCTGGACTTACTTTTTGGTCATATAAATATCAGCAACTGCACCAAATTGCATATTTTTGCTCAGGTTGGGCCTCTGAATAACAATCAACCTTTTTAAGATTTTGTATAAAGGTTCAATAAACTATTCCACAGAAAAAAAATAGATAATTAGATTTTTTTTTCTGAATATTATTTAATATGTCAGACTTTACAGAGTTAAAGTAAATATTTTAGGTCAAAAGCGGTTTGGCTGACAAAAAAAAAAAGTTTGGGAATCCCTGACTAACACAAACCAGGAAAGAGGTATATCAACTAGAATCATGAATTAACAGAATCATTCTTACCTTTCCAGGGGCAAGGCTCTTAAGCCCCACAATGGAGATTTTATCATCTGGGCAGATTTTGTCATAATCAGCAGGGTTGGAGAAGGTGAGGGGCAGCAGGCCCTGTTTCTTCAAGTTAGTTTCTGTTGACAGACCAGACAGAAGAATTAAAATCAATTGCTAAATGACGCTTAGCTTCAAGGGGGAGGAATATTTCACACTCACCATGGATTCTAGCAAAGCTCTTCACAATAATGGCCCTCCCTCCTAAATGTCTGGGCTCCAGAGCAGCGTGCTCTCTGCTGGAACCCTCACCATAGTTCTCATCTCCCACAACTACCCATGAAACATTGTGCTTCTGCAAGTGGGATATTACAGGACATTCAGAAACCGTTAAGAATATAAATGCTTACAGTAGGCAGAACAAATCATGATACGGTAGAGCTGCACGATTAACCGAATGCGATTATTATGCGCATCTTGTCAGTAAAGCCGGTTCTGTAATCAGTAGTAAATCTCCATCCCATGCTTTCAGATGGAGCATCATTTTCTACACAGAGCTTCTCAGTGAACTACGGCTCTGTGTAGTAAATGCTGCTCCATCTGAAAGCACGTGAAAATACCACATTTAATAACATGTTTTAACTCTAAACTCACTTAAATAAATCCTTCTGTAAGATGATGTGGTTTCTTACATAGAATAAGGCATGCAACATATTTCATAGTATTCTAAGCAGTGATAAAGGCTATGTCGATTAGTATTGCATTATTATATACTTTATTATAATGAAAAGTATAATAATAATTATAATAAGAACTCAGATAAACCATATATTGTCGTAGTCGTGTGTTTATTAGTCACGTTGAATCAATGAAAGCAGTTAAATCTTCTGTTTATTCAGCTGCTGCTATAGGGATTTCCTGATTTCTTCTTCGGGGGTATTTGTAGATTCCGCGCGAGAGCGCCCTCTGGCCTTCGGATGGAGATTCATCAGCTTTTGCCTAATCGTGATTGCGATTTCATTGCGATTTATCATGCAGCCCTATGATATGGTGCACAAAAACAAAGAATAGAAGGAGCGCTAAAACAGCTCTTACTTTGTAATGGCGGGCAACATCAGGAACACCACCAAACTCTCCAGTCAGAAGGTTGCGAATTTTATTGACGGCATCGTTCTCAATATTAACGGCACCAATGAGCAGGTTATTGGAAATGTTATCAAGGTGGCCACGGAACTTCAGCCAAGGTCCGGCAGCGCTGATGTGGTCGGTGGTGCACTTTCCTTTCACCTGACAAATAGAGTTACATTATTTAGAGTTATATTGAAATCCCAAATTTCAAACATCTATGACTAAAACCTACCTTGATGAGCACCCGGAGGTCCTCAAGGTTGTTTCCATTCCATTTGTCGAAGGGCTCAAGCAGCTGCAGTCGGTTGCTCTGAGGGTTGACATCCACTTTCAGGCCTAACCCATCAGCTGGTGGGTGCTGGTAGGTGTCCTGACCTGGGTCAAAGTCACGGGCAGGAAGCTCATCTCCTGTGGGCGGCACCAGTTTAAACTTCTCTCCGTTGGGGGCTGTGAGGAAGTCAGTCTCAGGGTTGAACTTCAGTGTGCCTGCGATGGCAAGGGCTGTGACGATCTAACAAGGCAAAAATTTATATGAAAAAATCAATTTGCAAGATTGCAAAAAGCAAAGGGTTTTGGAAAAACATTCAGAGTGTGGCACATTTAAAAACAGGTCAAAGTACCTCTGGGGAAGTGACAAAAGCATGAGTGGCAGGGTTAGCATCGTTTCTGGCTGTAAAGTTCCTGTTGAATGATGTAACAATGGTGTTCTTTTCTCCCTTCTTAACGTCATGTCTGCAAGAAAGATTTAATTGGTTTATGATATCGCTTTATTACACAGTTTTTTGAATAACTTGATCCTGATTGGTCAATCATGGAATTGAGGTCAAATATTTTTGTATAAAACTGTACGACCGTTGTCCCAGGCCTATGATTCTGCTAGTTTCATGTCTCTCGTATGACTCTGCACCCTTTTTCTCTTCACACAAATCAATTTTATACCCAATTAACCATTTATTGACTGGAAAAATGTCAGTTGTACATTTCAGTACAATTCTGACTGAACGTTTCCTTACACATTACAAAAACGTTGGGGTCAGTACATTTTGAAAAATGTATAATTTTGATAAATTCAACATATTCTTGATGGATAAAAGAGACAGTACAGATGTTAAATTCAATTTTAAATAAATGCTGTTCTTTTGAATTTTCAAATATTTAAAGAAATTAAAGCATTACAGTTCCCACAGAAATATAACCAACACACTATCAATGATCACAATAGGAAATGTTTTTCAAGCACCATATCAGCATATTAGAATGATTTCTGAAGGATCAGGTGATACTGAAGACTGGAGTAATGATGCTGAAAATACAGCTTTGCAACCACATGAATAAAGGGTTATTTTAAATTGTAATAATATTTCACAATATAACTGTTTTTATTGTATTTTGATCAAATAAATGCAGCCATGGCGAGCATTAAAAACACTTTTCAAAAACATTAAAGAAAATCTGCAATGTTGAATTAAGACCTTACAAAAACCATCTACAAAGACAAATACTTTACCTGTCCCACTGACCGATGCAGGGTCCACAGGCATTAGCCAGGACAACCCCACCAACATCCCTCAACACTTTAGCCTGCAGATAAAGAAACACATTCAATTATTCAATGCAGAACAATCAAGACATTTGGACCTAAACACTGAACCACTGAATCTTGAATAATAAAATTCCAGGGCTCTCCAACTCAGACTCACATAGCCATCTCGCTCGATTGTGGCACGAATCTGCTCGGACCCAGGGGTGACTGTGAACTGGGCTTTGCATTTGAGTCCTTTGTCAAGTGCTTGTTTGGCCAAGGAGGCAGCTCTGCCCATGTCCTCATAACTGGAGTTGGTGCAGCTTCCAATCAGACCTGTAATGTTCAGGTAGAGAGAGAGTGTTTATGAAAGGGAGCTGTTTAAATGAATAATGACCATAAAAAGTCTATATATGACCATTAAAATTAAGTGGACGCTAAATTACTGACCAACTTTAACATCCAGGGGCCAGCCATTCTTCTCAGCAACGGAGCCGATGTCTGAAACGGGGTGAGCCAGGTCAGGAGTAAATGGGCCATTGATGTGAGGCTTCAGCTGTAAGGGAGTGTATTAATCATTAACACTTTATTGTAACTGTAAGATACATTCAGCTTGCTTACGCTAATTGACCTGCTCTTACCTCACTTAGATTAATCTCAATTATCTGGTCGTAATGACAACCCGAGTCAGGTACCAGCAGATCTTGATTCTCATTTACTAAAGCAGCGATTTCTGTGAGGGATAAATGAAGTGAGGCGCCAAACGTTTTTCAGCATGAGCTAAAAATTGTCCAATGATGGGAGTCTATCACTGCCGCTTACCTCCACGACCCGTCTTCTCCAAGTATGTCTTCATACGGTGGTTGAAAGGGAATACAGAAGTGGTAGCTCCAATTTCAGCGCCCATATTACAGATGGTGGCCATTCCTGATTAGAAAAACCAAAAGAATTTTCAGTTTTTACAATGATTGACATAACACACCCATGTCACGACTGCATGAAAAGTGTACCTCCATATGCCGCTCACACACAAAATTTTAGCCTTGATTTTCCACATGCTGACAGTTAATAGAGCCCAAAATTGGAGGAAGGTGAGTTGTTCACGTGAGTGACGTTTGCATTATCTTAGACACGTGATCTGAGAGAAGTGGCAATGCCAAGAGATATTAAGCAGATTAAATATCCAAACCTGTCAACTTTTTTAAGTCCTGTTGGGTGAAATGTGTTTTGACTGAAACTGACATCCCTAACAACAGTGTAGCATTAAAAGAACAGCAATTTGAAAGTCAACTATACACTATATACAGTCACACTATAACTATAAACAGTTCAACTGGACTTTGCACAAGTGTTTCACAGATTTACAAGTGATTTTTAATCCCATCTGTATTCAACATGGCTGTTTTTTCTCACTAAAACTTACGAAGCAAATTATGTACTGTCAGCTAACTACCATCCTCTGAGAAATCTAATTCCATCTGGACAATAATGTCTGAAAACGTCTAATTCATTATGACCTTCTTTGAATACCATAACTAAAGCTAAATTTATCATTGCACGCCCTGGTACACCGTAATTATGTATTTAGACCTTTCATTATGGATGTAGACTTTTAGTCTACTACAGTTGGTAGTTCAAGTACTGCTAGCATTGACCAAAATAAAGAAAGAAAGTTCAGTCGCAAAATAGCTCAAAATAGTCATTGTAGTAGCAGCTACAGGTGTGATACTTAACTAACTTATTTAATCAATCACAATTTGTTTACATCAATGGGTTTTATTAGGGAAGCACTGATACCACTTTCTTCAGAACGAGTCCGATACCGATACTTTAATTTTTGGTACTCGCCGATATCGATACCTGTATTTTCACAGCATTTGTAATTTTTTTTAAATATTGGGTAAAGAAACAAAATAATAATAATAACATGAATCATGTTAGATGGCTTAATTTAGCAAACAGATATTTCCTTCAGTTATTTCCACACTTAATTATACCTGTTAAAACGTATTGTAAAAGCTTTTGTTACTTTCACTGTTCATTTTAATGGCGCATTAGAGCTGCTCCATTGCAGTAGCTCAATACTGTAATTAAGACGTTTTCCTAAAATAATGCAGGGAACCACTCGTTATACATTATATGAGTACGCACATACTATGTTGGTGATGTAATTTGTGTCACGCGCACTGTACTCGGACCCCCGCGTACGAGTAAAAAACGAAATATTTGACCTTTAAAGCAAGCTAATCATGACCAGCGCACACGTTTGTATTGGTGCAGAATGAGAGAGACACTTATAGCCTAGCGCATTTCACACAGTCTGCTAGTTTCACTTTTGCTTTAAAGTTGTGTATGCTTGACGTTTAAAATAAATGTTGTTTATAGTGAATGCCCCTATAATTTTTAGGATATATTTACGATTTAGTTTTAATCCAAATGCATGCGCTAATGGTGCGAACAGCAATCAATATCATGTAACAGAAGTGCGCGCTCACTCGCGCTCTCTCTCCTTACCATCAAATAACTTTAGTAACTTGTGCATTGTTTTACTTACTTGCTTTTGACATATCCGACCGAACTACAAACTTTCCAGTGATGTCTGTGAGATATTCACTCGACAAACTCACGCATCTGTGCCGCCGTGCGCTCAATCCACTCAGCGCGCTCTGCTTATCAGCTCGCGCACATCCGCTATATATGGATACTGAATGTTTAACATTATATTAATTACTTACATGTACTTCATAGACATCCTTAATCTCTAATAACTCCATTCTACTCTGTTGTCTGTGTTTCTTTTTCTGGACGCAGCTCTATTCACACGGTGTGTGGTATCGGCTTTCGGTATCGGGGCATTTTTACGAGTATGAGTACGAGTACAAAAGCGCAGTATCGGTATCGGTGCATCCCTAGGTTTCATGATGCTGATATGAATGATGATGTATTGAATGATATGATGACATTATCATTTAAACCATTCTAAATATTGCTTAAGCCAGTTTTCACCTGTGCAAGAGATAGAGTCCACACCAGGGCCGTGGTACTCCACAATGGCACCAGTGCCACCCTTCACAGTCAAAATACCAGCCACTTTAAGGATGACATCCTTTGGTGAGGTCCAACCAGCTAATGTGCCTGTCAATTTCACACCGATGACCTGGAAAAGAAGATACAACCTATAAACACTTCCAATTGCCTAACTTTAGATAGGTAGTTTTTTTTAAATAAATACACAAACATATTCGTAAAAAAAAAGTGTCAACTCACGTTTGGACACTTCAGCTCCCAGGGGATTCCTGCCATGACATCAACAGCATCAGCCCCACCAACTCCAATGCAGATGCAGCCCAGACCACCACCATTAGGGGTGTGAGAGTCTGTACCAATCAACATGACTCCAGGGTACGCGTAGTTCTCCAAGATAATCTGAGAAAAGATTTCTTAAAAAATCCATATTAAAAGGAAAATCTATTTTCCCCCCCAATGTAATATGACTGCCCTTATTGAGTTTTTAATTATTTAAATTATATAAAAACACATAAATATTACTATTGCAATAATATTACTACTGCACCATAATATAATATAATATAATATGCATTACAATAGTCATGGACCAAGCATCCAAAACAAAACCCATACTGGTTGACAAATAGTCAAAGGTTTTATCTCCAGTACCTGATGGATGATACCAGAGCCAGGTTTCCAAAAGCCAACACCATATTTAGCCCCAGCGCTAGCCAGGAAGTTGTAAACCTCATGATTCACTTCCTGGTTCACAGCAGAGAAAATGAATTAAATAATGCATCAGTGAAGAATGAAAGTGACTTTTGTTTATACAGTACAAATGTCATCTTTAAGCTAATTTGAGCCTAATGACACATATCCAGAACAATCAAATGCGCATTGTACCCTTTCAACATCACTATATAGCATTGTTCACCTTCGCCCTCTGTAGATCCTGGGCTCCTCCGATCTGGGCCTCGATAAGATGGTCACAGTGGATGGTGGACGGCACTGCCACTTTTGGGAGTCCACTGCTGATGAACTGCAGCATGGCCATCTGTGCTGTTGCATCCTGCATAGCAACTCGATCGGGTCGCAGGCGCAAGTATGTGCGTCCTCGAACGATTTCCTGTCCAGCCGGGTCATCCAGATGGCCATAGACAATCTTTTCTGACAGAGTGAGTGGCCGGTTGAGTCTGGAGGATGCAATTTCACATGTAAACACTTGGGAAAAACGCAAAGACTTACATTTTTAAAAACTAACCAAGCGCCAGAAAAAAAGTTAAGAGTATATTTTGTCTGTAAGAATAAAACAAATAGCAACTGAGTCCCCCTAGATAAGGAGGGCAGAAGCAAATAATATCGAGTGTAAAATACTGTAATGCTATCTGACCTTTTGCGCACAATGTCAATATTTGAGCGAAGCTTGTCATAGTTGATGTAAGAGTTTGGCTCAAAGTGGCTCATGGCCACCTTGGCCTTTGCGTCGAGAGCTGCCGCCACATGAAAGCGCCGGGCTCCCTGACCCAGAGCGAGCTGAAATAAACAAACAGGGAATCATTACACAAAGGACTTGGAACACGCAGCGGCGCAAACGCGTCTGCTATGACATCCTTGGCCACAATGACCTGTGAACACTTCGCGTGCAGATTCAGCACGAAAACAATCAGTTCACTCAATCTGTGCACTTCAATCTGTCAAGCACAGCTATGAAAGGCCTTAATTAACGAATTAGCAAATGCAAACCACGCGTGTTGGCAATATAAAATGTAAGTTTTGATGTACCTGAAGCCGGGCGACGGTTAAGCAGTAGGTTGCCATTTTGTTCACTGACAAAGATGTGACGCTGGAAGATGACGTGCGAGTAAAATAACTAATTGTCTTGGAAGGATGTTGAAATATTTGGATCTAATTGTGTCTAGTTTTAAAAGACCAGCAATTTAAGATGTTCATAGTTTTTTCCTCAGTATTTTTTAACACAAAATATGTCAACAGACAGGGAGAATAACATTAGTGGTCAGTTCTAGTAATATATTGTCCAGGTGTTCATCTCTTGCTTTTAGGACCTTGTCTAAAATTACTCGAACATTTCTAAATTTCTATTTATGTGCCAACTTGTTTGTTTAACATAACCATAAAAGCAATACAATAACAGGCAACAATCTTTATACAATATACATTTATTTAAAATTATTAAAAATATAACGTTAAACATAAATTCATAATATTTTAAGTAGCCGAACACTTTACAGTAAAGGGTCCATTTGTTAACATTATATAGCCTAACAAAATATCTTCATGGAACATGATCTTTACTTAATATCCTAATGATTTTTGGCATAAAAGAGAAATCGATCATTTTGACCCATACAATGTATTTTTGGCTATTGCTACAAATATACCCCAGCGACTTAAGACTGGTTTTGTGCTCCAGAGTCACAAATATGTGAAATAAAGAATAAGAATATCAACAAAATACAAAATGTACATATGTAAAAATAAACAAAAAAATATAAAATAAAAACCGTAAAGAAAATACAAAGTACTGGGCCTATGTAACATTTGGTTAGTTACATAAACTTGAAAAGCTTTATAGTTTCTATACTTTTTATAAATGTATTGTTTTATGTTGTCATGTTTTGTGAATATAAAACTTTGCCAAAATAATTAAAAGAATATAGTTTTGCTTTTCAGCAAAAAAAAAGTGGGTTTTGAAAATAAAAGTTAATTGTCATAAGGTTCTAAAAGTTTTTTGTTATGATGTTTTTTTCATATCCATTTTAAAATCAATTCAAAATGAAATAGAAAATAGAAAATGTCATTTTATATGTTGCAAAAAGTACATTTATCACAAACAGTATGAATGAGTTTCTACTAGGCTAATAGTTGTATTTAGGCCTATGTAATAACATCTATGAAAATTACGCTGCCTTTGACTGCTCCCTTTGCCAATTATGTTACAAGCGTCTTCTTTATGACGTGCATGACTTCTTTATGACTGGAATGTTTGTTTGGAATTTGCCCAGTGTCTCACTAACTGGCTGCATTCGTTCTTTCATAATGGCAAAACATCACCCAGATTTGATTTTTTGCAGGAAACAGGCTGGAGTTGGTAAGACTTTCTACCTATTATGTATTAAACTCTAAATCTATATCTAAGTTCAATACCTATTTGATACGTTTGTTTAACAAACAAATTTATAGTCCTCATTAGTTACCAGTTAAACAGCGTGAATAAAAGTTACGCCTTCTTTCTTTGCGTGAACATTTGGGCGGCGTTATGCAAATCTTCCCACATAGTGAGGTAGACATGTGGGGGCGTGTTAGAACGAGCCGTTTTAGGAGGGTGTGGTTAACTCTTAACTTTTATAAAGAATATCTCTTTGGTTTTGAGACTTTAGTGTTTGCAACTTTACAGATCTTCTTTATGCACCAAGAGCTTGTGACACTCCAAAGAGAAAGGAAAAATTGAAATCGCATCATATGACCCCTTTAAACAGATTTGCTCTGAGAAAAACCTGGTGAAGTTTTATAGCAACAGATGGAAACACGCTTGGTTTTTTGTTTACAGTGTCCTCTGTAATTAGAAGGCAGTGTTGTCATTATCTATTTTTTACCTTCTGCTGTTTTGCTTTAGGGGCCAAGCACTGAAGGTGCTGTAGCTTCTATTGTATCTATTGGTTTTCTTATTATTCTTCCTCCCCACTGGCAGTCTATGGCAGCCCTATAAACCATACATGAAAATGAATAAAATTGGTACACCGATACAGGTAGTCCTGATTAGTAATCTGACCAATGACAGTGCCACCACAAATCCAAAAACTCACTTTTCAAATGGATATAACTTTTGGACACTTTTTTTCCTAGAGAAAAGAAGTTCACTAGTTCACCAAATTACTTTCCTTATGGTGATCACAATCCAAATCTAAGACTCCACCCATTAAATAATCTGCATTTTCCGCTACTCCTCCTTCAAAAATTGTCCAGTTATTACCAAAATTGGAACAGATGATCACTGGACAGAGCACAGAAATGACTGAACAGAATTTTGATATTGATCATCAAAAGTTATGATGATGCAAACTTTGGATAAGAGGCTGTGTATCAGCAGAACTTAGATTTATGTCTACGGATTCCTTGATTGATTCATGCAGAATCTGTGGATAAAGATTTTTATGGGATTGGACTACCTGCTTTAAAATATCTTTTAAACAACTGGACATATCAGCACAAAATTTGGTAGGGTTCACCGAGAACATGTCCTGAAGGTACCTGACAATTTTGATTTTTTTTTCCGAAAACATTGTCCAGAATTTTTTTTATCTGTGTTATTACATTCTATCATTATGCTGATTTGAATGATTTATCATTTATCATTTTCAAAAGATTTGCAACTCCTGCAAATCTTGCCCAATTTTGTCCAAAATTGAACAGAATTTTGATACTTCTTTTTGCTCAAGTTATGATAATGTGAATTTAACCATGTTGACCCAAAATTAGATTAGAAGTTATATCTCAGCAGTACTTTATCTAAACAAAACTTGGTACAGTTATGGCGCTTTTCCACTGCATGGTACGGCACGGTACGGCTCGGTACGGTTCACTTTTGGGGGGTTTTCCACTGGGTACAGTACCTGGTACCTGGTACTTTTTTTAGTACCACCTCGGTTGGGGTTCCAAGCGTACCGTACCGTTACCAAAACGTGACGTATAAACTCTGCTGATCACGGATTGGCCGGAGAGAATCGTCACTACCTGC
>NW_015670386.1:1113423-1126836 GCF_001515625.1 Sinocyclocheilus rhinocerous | reverse complement strand
GCAACTGTTTTGAACGAGCGCACCTTTTTTTAACAACCAAAAAGTGGCTGTTCCCCCGTTGAGGAAGTACAGACGTTCCTCTCGTTGATAGCAGAGGAGCGGATCCAGCGAGAGCTTGATGGGGCGACGCGGAATGAAAAAGTTTTTTAGGAGTCGCGGCAGTAGAGGCGGCGCAACTATAACGACATGTGAATAATCCCGCCCATTCTAAAGCGATACTAAACTGCAGTGGAAACGCAAGCCGAGCCGAACCGAGCCGTGCCGTGCCGTGCCGTACTGAGCCGTACCGAGCCGAGTCGTACCACGCAGTGGAAAAGCGCCATTAATCAGCACCATGATCTGAGCCAAATTTGGGAACAATGCCATCTACAGGTCATGAGATCCAAATAACAGATATAACTTTTGAAATGTTTGTCAGAAAATCTTGATCTTGGTGTCTATTGATTCCTTGTAATTTCTTGTGCTTGTAGGTTGCTGTATGTACTGTACACACGGTACTTGTTGTATTTGTTTTGCCTTCAGTGCTTAGCCCCAAATTGCTGCTTACAGCTGTATTTGGCATCGATTCAGTTTGATCAAGTGTAAATTGTGTTGAATCTTATTTCATCTTTCCTATTTTTTGCAGCCATTGGAAGACAGTGTGAAAAATGTAAGTTTTGGATTTTATTGTGTTATTTTGATGCTTTACCAATGTTACAGTTAAAACATTTATTTCAAACAATTATTACTTGTCTAATATTAAATCAATTTTCATATTTGTTCACTTTACAGATGTTTGATTAAAGGAAAATGAATCACTCTTTTATGTGCATAAAAAAAAAAATCCAATTTTTTTTTACATATATAGAGACATTGATTGTTAATGGTAACAAACATTTTAAGACAGAACTTCAAGGCTGTTAAGTGATTAATATATGTCACAATTGTAGAAGCCACAGTTCTGTGTGATCAGGATGTTACTGCTCTTTAACTCATTTACATTACATTTATCCATTTAGCAGACACTTTTATCCAAAGTGACTTACAAAAGAGGAAGCAAGTGATTTGCCTTGTCTTGCTCAGAGGACTTGTGCCACCTACATCATTAACAAGTCAAAACATATCTGTTTCTTTTGTTTTTAGGTGATGGTAGATGCGTTATCTGTGACTCTTACGTCAGGCCTTGTACACTAGTTCGTATTTGTGACGAATGCAACTATGGGTCTTACCAAGGGCGCTGTGTCATTTGTGGAGGTCCTGGAGTATCTGATGCTCGGGGGTGAGTAAAACACAGCATAATTTTCATTTTGCGGTGAACTAACCCTTTAAGTATTGTTTGACTGGCTGATGCTAAGTCTATATTGCCCAGTATCAGGGATTTTTCCTCTGTCCTTGGATTGCTTTGCACATAATATACCTGTACATACAACTGTCTATTGTTCTATACCTGTACATACAATTGTCGATTTGTATATTTTTATTCCTTATTTACTTGTTCTATTTTTTTTTTATTATCTGTGTTTTTTTGTTCTGTCACTGTCATTCTGTTACACTGTGGAAGCTTCTGTCACGAAAACAAATTCCTCGTATGTGTAAACATACCTGGCAATAAAGCTCATTCTGATTCTGATATGAATAAAATATCAAGTGTAATTATTGTGTTTACATACATGGTTTTTATTAAGTTTCTGAAGAACTGTCTGTTTCATTGTTACACAGAGGGATGGCTGCCCCAAGATTGTGAAACTCGGCAGCTCGAAGACTGACCTTTTCTATGAGAGAAAAAAATATGGCTTCAAGAAGAGGTGAAGAAACAGAGGGATATTCTTTGTCACAGTTTTTTTCCATGCAAGAGTTTTCCATTTTTTTTATCACGTTGTTACAATACATTTTTTAATGCTGTGATGGGGGGGGGGGATGGCTGCCCCAAGATTGTGAACCTCGGCAGCTCGAAGACTGACCTTTTCTGTGAGAGAAAAAAATATGGCTTCAAGAAGAGGTGAAGAAACAGAGGGATTTAATAATTTATTTATTTTTTTGCAAGAGTTTTCCACTTTGTTATAAGACTTTATATAATAAAAGGTGTTCCCTCTTGGTTTTCATCGCTTGCTTTTAGGACCTTAAAAAATACAAACATTTCTAACAATATTTTATAAACCTGTGATCTATTTATCTTTTATAAAACGGATAGTTCCGGTCCTTGATTCTGATTGGCTGAGCCGCGTTCAAAGCTGTTGTAAATTACTCTACAAACCAGAGCCGTTGAGAAACTATGGCTGCGTCTGAAAGCTCTAAAATGCTGCCTTCGGAGGCAGCATTCCAAGGCAGGAAGGCATCAAGGCACGTCCGAATACAAATTCTGCTTCACTTCCTGTGGAGGTACCTTCTTCTGATCGAATTTTGAAGGCAGCATAGATGTATCCTTCGCTGCCTTTGATATCCCACAATCCTGTGAGTTCCATTCCATGACGGTTGAGATAAAAAAATAAAGATGGTGTCTGAAAATTGCGTTTGGTGGTCAGTTTGTGTTTAAATGTATGTTTATGACTAACTTTTTGCACTTTTGATGTTATTTCTTAAATATTCATTTAGTTATCATCAAAACTCGTTCTATTTTGTTGTAGATCATTAAACCGTTACGCTGCCTCAGAAGCCTGTCTGAAATCAGTTTCATGAGGTGCCTTCATGCAAAAACGCTGTCTGCAAAGTCATTGCCTCATAAGGCAGCGAGGCAGCAAGTCATCTGCCAAGGCTTTCGGACGCAGCTCAACGGCTCTGCTACAAATATACACCTTTGTTTACATTTGCGTTTACACTTTGTTGCAACCACAACCGATTCTGAGGAACTACATTATTTGGTGGAAGAATACTGTTTTTATTAATGTCATTACACTTTATTTGCTCGGTTTTATTTTGTGAAACCTTACTACGTATATGGAACAACCGTTTTATAAAAGCAATAAGCCCCATGAAGCCGTGGTTTACAGTGAATTTATAACAGCTAAGGGGGTTTTATGCACTCTGCTTTTTGGGGCTTATTGCTTTAATTGGATATAATTATATCTTTATACCATAAAAGCTATACAATAGCAGGCAACAGTAGACTACGCATCTTAGCTAATATAATATACAAACAACAATTTCATACAATATACAAACATTACAATATACAAACATTTATATAAAAAGGTAAAAAATATATATAACTCCGAGCACAGATTCATAATATATTAAATAACGCTTTACAGTAAGGTTCCATTTGTTAACATTAGTTATCCCATGGTCTGTCTGAATACTGGATTCTGATTGGCTGGCAGGTATGCAGTAAAATCATTTAATGCACAGGTAGTTCCAAGTCAGTTTAATCAAAAGCAATAAGCCCCATGAAGCCGTGGTTTACAGTGAATTTATAACAGCTAAGGGGGTTTTATGCACTCTGCTTTTTGGGGCTTATTGCTTTAATTGGATATAATTATATCTTTATACCATAAAAGCTATACAATAGCAGGCAACAGTAGACTACGCATCTTAGCTAATATAATATACAAACAACAATTTCATACAATATACAAACATTACAATATACAAACATTTATATAAAAAGGTAAAAAATATATATAACTCCGAGCACAGATTCATAATATATTAAATAACGCTTTACAGTAAGGTTCCATTTGTTAACATTAGTTATCCCATGGTCTGTCTGAATACTGGATTCTGATTGGCTGGCAGGTATGCAGTAAAATCATTTAATGCACAGGTAGTTCCAAGTCAGTTTAATCACCGTTCCATATTAATGCGCTGCTTTAATTGATGCACACAAACACATACACATCACTCGCACTGTCGCACACAAACACACCCAGAGAGAGAGAATTATTCAAAATAAACATCCCCATCAGAATTTGGACAAAGATTTTCGATAGTGTCATACTGCCTATTACCCTGTATGGAAGCGAGATCTGGGGCCCAACGAGTAACTACACCCATAAGTGTTGGCACAAACACCCTTTACAAGCTCTGCATGTAGAGTTCTGCAGAAGCATCCTTCATGTCCACAGAAACACGCCTAATAATGCCTGCAGAGCGGAGTTAGGCCGTCTCCCCCTAAATCGAATCATTAAAAAATGAGTTTTAAAGTTCTGGATCCACTTAAACTATAGTTCTGAAGATTATCTTCATTTTAAAGCACTAAAAACACACAAAAAAAGAGTGCTCAAAAAAGTCATCTTTGTGTAATGGTGTCAGATCTGACTAACAAAGCACTCGATATCGCCAACCCTGAAAAACATAGAAGAATCAAAGAAATTATGAATGAAGAGAAGGAGACATACATACAGCACTGGAAAGAACAAACCAAAGACCAAAGTCGTCTCCAGTGTTATTTGAAACTCAACAGAGAGTGCAGTCTGGCTGACTATCTGGTCTCAGTCAGGAATATAACACACAGACATTTACTGATGAAGTACAGACTGAGTGACCACCAGCTGGACATAAAAAGACGTGGTTACCTAAAGAAGAGCGAATCTGTAATGAATGAAGATCAGGATCAGTTTAGACGGAGGAACACTTCCTCCTCCACTGTGACAAATCCTCCACCTGACCTTTTCCAGTTTATATTATTGAGAATGTAATTTTATTGGCAATGTTTGGATAAACTTTCGCCATGAAACACATGTCTGATATCTTTAGAAGTACACATTTGGTCTAATACATACATACATACTTGCCTTTAAAAAAACAACTCTACCCGAACCCTACTCTATACCCTAAAAATGTAATGCATGACATTTTGTCACTTATGATCATGTTTTATTGCGTCCAGTAGGTGGCAGGAAGACGTTGCGGAGCCTTCAATCCAAAACATCAGAAGGAGGAAGTTCGGAGGTCATCGCTGCATCGCCGCTAGTGTCTGGCTAGCAGTCTGTGTTCGTGCTTTTATAATGGCCAAACATCACCCAGATTTGATTTTTTGCAGGAAACAGGCTGGAGTCGGTAAGGTTTCTGTTTATTAGATCTAGATTTAGAGTTTAATACCTATTTAATATAACTGTTATTTGTTTAACGAACACATTTATAGCTAACAATACAGTGAGAATGTTTGCTAGCGCTAAAATCAGATGAATGAATAGTTAAATTAAAAATAAAATTGGAGGAGATTAATTTATTGCTTTAGGTAACCGTTAACAGCTTAACCAGATATTTGTTTTGAGAAAACGCTGGTATTGTAGCAAGTTAGCAACAGATGGAAACGTGCTTGGTCGGTTGTTTACAGCGCCTCAGTAGTTGGAGGGCAGTATTGTCAGCATTATTTTAAAAACCTTTTGCTGTTTTGTTCATTTGCAATGTTTCAGTTTGATACGTTAAATCTAATTTGATCTTTCCTTTCGTTGCAGCCATTGGAAGACTATGTGAAAAATGTAAGTTTTTGACTTTATTGGTTTGAAGCTTGGCCTTTTTTTTTTGTTATTTATTAGAAAGAAATCTCATGTTTTCAGTGATTCCCCCCCAAATATTCAATACATTTTCACATTTATTTGTTTTACAGATGTTTGGTTAAAGGAAAATTAATCACTTTTATGTGCATTCTAAATAAATAGTGTCCAACAGTAGCAAAAAAATAAATAAATCCATTCATATTTTTCCATAAAGAAATTTGATTGTCAACAGTGTTATAAAAAATAGAACTGCCATGAGCTTCAAGGCTGTTAAGTGATACATATATGCAGCAATTCTGTTTGATAAGAATGGTTCTTCTTCATTGTTGCGCTCTTTAACTCGACAAATGTGTTTCTTTTCTTTTTAAGGTGATGGCAAATGCGTTATCTGTGACTCTTACGTCAGGCCTTGTACACTAGTTCGTATTTGTGACGAATGCAACTATGGGTCTTACCAAGGGCGCTGTGTCATTTGTGGAGGTCCTGGAGTATCTGATGCCTACTACTGCAAAGAGTGCACCATCCAGGAGAAAGACGTGAGTAAATCTACATTTGGCTCTGCTTAAGTATTGTTTGACTGGCTGATGCTAAGCCTATGTTGCCCAGTATCAGTGACGTGTAACCATATTTTCCTTTTTTCACTACTTGGGTTGTTGTTTAATCTCATGTTGAATAAAACGTCAAATGTAATTGTGTTTTTACATGCATTCTTTCTATTACGTTAAGTTTCTGAAGAACTGTCTGTTTCATTGTTACACAGAGGGATGGCTGCCCCAAGATTGTGAACCTCGGCAGCTCGAAGACTGACCTTTTTTATGAGAGAAAAAAATATGGCTTCAAGAAGAGGTGAAGAAACAAAGGGATATTCTTTGTCACAGTTTTTTTCCATGCAAGAGTTTTCCATTTTTTTTATCACGTTGTTACAATACATTTTTTAATGCTGTGATGTTGATTATGCTGTTCTGTTTGATTTTGATACTTCTAATACTGCATACTTATAACCTGCAGGCTTCTAGTATTTACCTGGCTATTGACAACCTTTACATTTTTTCATTATTAGATGATTAGATGCTTGTAAGAATGAATGTTTTATCTCTATCAACTTTTGGACTTAGCAGCTGGAAGTATTATAGAGATTTCAAGATGAGAGACCTGGGCTTATTTATAATTAAAAGTCCAGCATTATGCATCAAATCGTTCTGGGCATTATTGGTGTTTTGGCTACACAAACTGTATCCGGTGTTTTAATTCGATGTAGCTCTTGTGGCTTCTCTCAGGGGCACAATGTCACAGGAAGGAAAGACATTCCAAATATAGATTTTACTAGTATAAACACAATCTTCTTATTGCCTCTTTAAACACATTATTGTATCAGCAAAATCCAATATTGATCAATCGTCAAATTCATATGTATCAACATAAACCAAGCTCCAACATGTATATATTGAATAAAACTTATTTTTAGCTTGCATTTGCTCTGATTTGCTCTTAAATGTGTGCCTTGGCCCATTTAAGTAAAGGAATGTGATATGTGATTTTGAGATTGTATAGGCTTGCTAGGCATATTCTGGTCAAAACCTTTTGGGAATTGTAATTCAATAAATGTTAGGTAATCCTAAATGAAATGTGATCACTTCTGAAGAAAACCTCCACGAATGGCTGCATTCTTTTTAAGACTGGAGTTTGTTTGGTTCAGCTTAGTCTATCTGCATATCACACTGCCTTCTTTAGCCCCACCCGGTGTTATTTAGTTTTTTTTGGCATCTGTCTGTGTTACACAACGCTCCTCTCCCATCTGAAATTTGAGATTCAGTCATAATTCTCTGAGGCATCAAAGCATTTTGTGATCAAATACACTGTTGCGTATTGTTATAAATGCAGGACATGCAAGCAAGGCACATTTTTGAATTCTTTAATATGTGCAACACAAAACATCTGACAACAAGATGCCGAGACAATATCTACAAGTAAAAAAAATAAATTAAAAAAAACCTTCATAAGACTTGCAAAGAGAATTCATTCCTCCCAAAAGAACAGTAACAATTTGAAAAACATTCAAATCTGACAAAACAGATTTGTTACTGCAACAAAATTGGCATCTCAAACTCATGCAACTGAGTTTCTTCTAGTTCAACAGAAGAAATGCTTCTTGCCAGGAACAGTAACTATTCCTTTCAGAACAGCCATCAAACTCGGTTCCATTTTATTGTCTTGTCCCTCATCTCACATTTCACACTCATCAGAAAGGATGCTCAAGGAGAAATGACAAACCGTAGGTGCACTTTTAAAAAGCGCCTACAGACCACAAATATGCAAAGTTTAAACACCTGATTTATTTGGAGTCGTTCTGTGTTTTTCAGTGTTCAAAGTTAGCTTTGGTCAAGATTGCATTATTACATATGAGATTCCCTCTCCACAAAACACCTGAAAATGGGCAAATGTGGTCACATCATGCGAGTACTGCAAAATTAAACTTTGTAATAAAAGTCAGCCTAATTTCCACTTCACACAATGAACGGATAACACGATATTGACTGTTTGTGAAACTTGACTCTGCCTTCTTTCTTTTCTTTAATCAAGTGGTTTGTGATATGTAACACACTATGCACCCTATATAAACAAGCGCTCTGCTGAAGTCATTTACGGATTCATATGGACTCTGATCTATGAATGGTGTAGTTCACACTGCAAAGCCATTTTTGTAAAATATTTGAAGCTATCTGAAAAAATATACATCATATGATACATATGAAAAACTATAACGGCACTTCATTTGTTTTTCTAAGTTCTAAGCAGATACAAGATCCGTCACATGTACAGTGTTATTTCTGTACATAAACTGACCTCCATGAGTCCCATAAAGGGCAAATGACCATGGTGAAGTAAACAAGGTATGATTTTAGAGAATGTACTCACGTTATTATGAAAGACACTAAATGTAAACCAGATCTAAATATTTTTTTTAAGTTTCGCAGATGTACAGAGCACATAATTCCAGCACTTGCTGACAGTAAGACAAAAAGCATTATGTATTTTGCAGCACAAAACATGATACATTTCCTGCTTACAGTTTTGTTTCCGTTTTAACAGTTATCTGTAATGATACATTATTAATGTGATACATTCGCCCCGTGTTTCAATAATGGCATCTTGTTTCTACTTTTGCAGGCAAAATGCACCACTTGGTACCCTGTACCAAATTTGCCAAAGGAATTCTTAGAATTAATGTAATTTTTCAGAGAAGTCAAAGATAAACATGCTAAAGATATATAAGAAAGTATATTGAAGTCAATGCCAGTCATTCTTTATGAATAAAGACCAATGACATCCAATAAACATTTCCTAAAACTACTTTGATATTATAAAACTTGCCATAAAACAAGAACAAGAGAGGGAAGAACTCTTTTACCTTGGTCCATTACAAAAAAAAAAAAGACTTTAAAAGCTCTATTGGATATACATGGGTGTGCTTTTGAACTGAAGTAAGATTAAAATGAAGGGGACATGTTGATAATAGTGCTTGACAGGATTTTTTAAAAACATGAATATCACTTAGCTCTACAGTTTGAATCATATATTCATTTATCTCCTGTTTTCTCCTCTTCATTCCACACCATTATTAATTTATTGCCTTTCATAAATGCAAATAAATCAATAATTGTTTAGAAGTCTTCAGCCGGTGCACTTGAAAAAGAAGAGAAAAGGTTGTTAATCACCACATTTTTTACAGTACTACTTCACCTTTAAGAGTTGCTGTGTTTTAACTTGAGTGGGGCTGTTTCGATTATGTGTTTATATGCATGCACGTTTGTCCCTTACAGCGGTCCGTATTTGGCTTCATAGCGTGCCACAACGTTCTTGAAGTGCCCAAAGTCCTTGCGCAACTCTGCCACTTCCTGTCTCAAAGCGGAGTTCTCTCGCTCCAGAAAGGCTGCTCGTACTGTGATCTGATTCTCTTTTAGGCGCCTGGCATCTCGTGAACGTTTGGCTGCAATGTTGTTCTTCTTCCTCCGCTGCCAGTATTTCTCGTCCTGAAATAGTGAGTGGACATAAAATCAAATGTTGGGGAACAAGATTTTTTCTCTCTCTATTTTGATAATGACCCTGTGTTGTTAGAAAATACAACTGTTAATATCTTTTTACATAACACATATTCACGTATTTGTTGACAAAGACTTAAGAATATCTCATTGTGTCTTTACGTTTAGGGTGTAACTGTATAATGTAAGTTTTGAGCTTCAGGCATAAACATTTGCTTGCCTTTGTTGGTCAGAGTTAAAGCGATAGTTCACCAAAAATGAAAATTCCGTCATTAATTACTCGCCCTCATGTCGTTCCAAACCTGTGCGACCTTTGTTCATCTTTGAAACACAAATTAAGATATTTTGATGAAATCCGAGAGCTTTCTGTCCCTGCATAGACGGCAACACAACTGACACGTTCAAGGCCCAGAAAGGTAGTAAGGACATTATTAAAATAGTCCATGTGACATCAGTGGCTCATCTGTAATTTTATGAAACTACGAGAATACTTGTTGTGCGCAAAGAAAACAAAATAACGACTTTATTCAACAATGTCTTCTCTACGGTGTCAGTCTTTGATGCGCGTTCACGAGTACCACGATGCATGCGTGTGCATTCCTCTGCCTGTAAACTACGTCAGAACACCGGCTCCTGCGTCAGCAGCACCACACGCATGCGTCGTGGTACTCTAGTGAGCGCGCATCGAAGACTGACACCGTAGAGAAGACATTGTTGAATAAAGTTGTTATTTTGTTTTCTTTGCGCACAACAAGTATTCTCGTAGTTTCATTAAATTATGGTTGAACCACTGATGTCACATGGACTATTTCAACGATGTCCTTACTTCCTTTCTGGGCCTGGAATGTGGTAGTACCATTGCTGTCTACGCAGGGTCAGAAAGCTCTCGGATTTCATCAGAAATATCTTCATTTTTGTTTTGAAAATGAACGAAGGTCTTACAGGTTTGGAACGACATGAGGGTGAGTAATTAATGACAGAATTTTCATTTTTGGGTTAACTATCACGTTAAGTGAAATGTTATACAATATTAAGGTCATATTTAAGTCAGTGCTATTTTAGTGTTTTTGAGATGGGTAAATTTTTTGAAATTGAGATTTATACTTCATCTGAAAGCTGAATAAATAAGCTTTCCATTGATGTATGGTTTGTTAGGATAGGACAATATTTGGCCGAGATACAACTATTTGAAAATCTGGAATATGAGGGTGCAAAAAAAATCTAAATACTGAGAAAATCGCCTTTAAAGTTGTCCAAATGAAGTTCTTAGCCATGCTTATTACTAATCAAAAATTAAGTTTTGATATATTCACGGTAGGAAATTTACAAAATATCTTCATGGAACATGATCTTTACTTAATATCCTAATGATTTTTGGCATAAAAGAGAAATCGATAATTTTGACCCATACAATGTTTTTTTTGGCTATTGCTAAAAATATACCCAATCGACTTAAGACTGGTTTTGTGGTCCAGGGTCACATATTTTAAATACGTTTTTATTTTTTATATTTTATTTTCAGTTTACACTTTTAGTTAGTTTTAGTAATTTTTTGTGTGTTTTTTTTGGTCATTTTTACCAGTTATTTTTTAAATGTGTATACAGGTTCGACTGTGTGTTTACCTTATGTTCCTCAGGCACAAACACTTTCTTTGCTTTCTTGATCATAGGCTGAGGCTTCAGCTCCTCCTCGGAGAAACGATGTTTGCGAGGGTCGAACAGTTCACCTCCGGGTATGCTGGACAGCACAAGGTCTGTGGGATCTGGCTCATAGGGGACCTCTACCTCGATAACATCTGGATTAATGGGCTCTGGCGTCACACGCTCCTCATCTGTGGTGAATTAGTAAATTCCAGTAATGAAATTAAATCAAATTCTAGTAGTTTCATTAGTTTCAGACATTTTTGCTGTTTCAACTGAATGTGTTTAAATATCACTTAATTGTTGTTGAGTCTTTAAGTCAGATCTTCATGATAAAAAGCTTGACTGTGTAATGGATTAAGTGTGTTGTGACAGAAAGTACACTATGTTCTGTTTTCTCTGCTGACCTGATTCGGTGTCTGTTGAGCTAGAGCTGAATTCCGTGATTGTGACCACTTCCTCCTCACACTGATCCAGTTCCATGACTGGCATAAGAGAGATTGCTGGGGCTGTCTTGCTTGTAGAGGTTGTGGATGATATTTTAGTTGTCAGTTGTGCGTTTTCTTTCGCAAGATTCTTTTGCAGACCCTCATCCCCTGCGGCAAGAATGCCATTCTCCATGAGAAACTCCTCCAGATCCATGTATTCCAGGTGGAAGGTCTCGCCATCATAGGGAATGGTCTTTTCCCAGATGGCAGGTGTTAAGGCAGCTGATGGTCCCATTCCACTGACCCCTTCAGAGTCCACATCCTCAAAGATTTTCTCTTTATCATTTTCTGTCATATAAAAACACAGTAATGTTTTGTTCAAATTCCAAATCTACACGTAATTTACATTAGGCAGACTAGCAATGGTCAACAGAATAAATTCACCTTAAAAAAATCAAATTAACAATGTGACTGGTACGTTCTATCAGTAATAAAAGTCTATTAAGATTTAGAAGTGCCCATTTGGAAAAAGAAACAAAGTATCAGTTTCATCTTGTGACTGGAATAATCGGTTCTTGCAAAGAGTTTCGTTCAAATAACCGGATAAAAAAAACCGATTCATTCACGAAGCGGACGTCACTAGTTCGATCCAGTTTTTCGCTAGAATGCAAAACATTAAGGCCCGTGAACCATGTTATAAATAACACAAATAAACACGTTCTATATTTACACAACGAGAAAAGTGTCCTGGTCTGTTTTATATTAACATACACGATGCATTCGACAATAATTCGGCGATAGAGCAAGCACAGACAGCAAGCCTCTGCGCAGCCACAAGCGCGACTGGTGCAGAGCCACTTACCGTCATCGCCTTCGAGAAGATTCGGTGGCGGAATTTCCATGATTTTCTTTAAAACTACTGGAAAGGCAGGAGAAGGCGCATCAGAGCCCGCGTCTATTGAGACGGAAACAGGGTCCACGTCCATTTTGACCGATGCTGTCGTACCGCGCGTAAGAATAGCGTAACTTTAAAGATAACTTGAAATCCCTAACGTTAACTTAGTTAAATCAGGAAAATGATAATAATGTCTTCAATACCTTATGTGCTAAAAAATCTAATCTGAAATCAGTTTACACCCTTTCTTTTCAGACTCTACTTCTGTGTTTGACCCAATTTTCCAGTTAGTTACAGGAGAGTGTGTTTTAATATTCACACGATACACTGGTTTTTTGGATGCGGATAGGTTTGTTGCGCTCTCTTCTCGTGAATAATTAAACAGGCGCGATGACACGGAGGTGTGCCAGTGTGTAGTTGACGTCAAAAGCGACTCCCTCATTGGTCGGTCAAAACGGCTACATATATTTTCACAAATGTGTTAGAAAAACGTGTCACGAGACCCATATTGATACACTGACACAGTTGGGTTTAAATTGTGGGCATACATACCATATAAAACTTTAAAATCACATGCCTTTTAAACTTTTACCAATTTATTCCACATAAACTCGCTTTCATAGTATGAGTGACCTTCAAGGTCACTTTTTATTTCCTAGGTTCACGAAACGGTCGTCCATAAAATGCATTGCTGTTCTGTTGTAAGTAATCTTAAAGATTCCTAAATACATCTACTTTCGGAAGGCCAAATAAAGTGTTTCTGCTTTCGCCTAGAAACACACACCAAAGAGAAAGGAAAACTTGAAATCGCATCATATGACCCCTTTAAGTATTAACTTAATCAGCACTAATAACACAACAGTGTCAGGGATTAAAACAATACTATGCCTGGTCATTGCAACTAATTAGCTCATGTCCCGCGGGAGAACTGTTTGTGTACGCATATCTTAAAGGGGTCATATGATGCGATTTCAATTTTTCCTTTCTCTTTG
>NW_015670386.1:1106950-1113269 GCF_001515625.1 Sinocyclocheilus rhinocerous | reverse complement strand
AACGCACTGGATAGCTGGCTAATCAGAGCACACCTCGCTTTTCAGACTGATGAGCTTTGTAAAAATCGACGCGTTTCAGAAAGGCGGGGCATAGAGGAGAAACAATAATGCACAGTATGTGGAAAATAATGTGTTTTTTTTACTTTAAAACGCATAAACACATTTCATTACACCAAATACACAAAATAATGTTCTTTTTAGCAGCATCATATGACCCCTTTAACCAGTTCAAGGCGGGTTTTGGCGCATGACCTGGCACGTGCACTCATGGCACGCACAGTGTGCATACAGACCAATCACGAAGCAGCAAAGGTATAGGAAAAATATCGCAAGTTTCACGTGTAAAATGAGGATGCAAACAGCTTGCCCTTGGGTTTACGAGAGGTGATATGCAATTTGTTATTTCATGCTCTATATTTTGTTATATATTACATACAATACATTATAAATTAACAATCAGCGATTGCATTCCACAATCTGTGTGTATTATGCATGTATTTTTGCACATTTTATTTGCGGTTGCATACTTTTTTAATATTTGTTTTTGTTATTTTCGTCTTTATACCAATTACAGGTTCATATTGTCCAGAAGATGACTGAAATAAATCAAAAGTTGTACATTTCTGCATCAGATTTAGCAAATTACTTGGTGCAACAACAATATCTTTACAAAAACTTTTATGACAGCTGCCAATATTCAATACGACTATGAATAAGATAATTATATTGGATAATTTTGCTAAATAAATATATAAATTAGAACAGACACCACGTAGGAAGAAGCCACATTATTAATAGTTTAATTGCAAATTTTGGCACTTTTAGTAATGTATCCAAAACCTTGTGTTAGCAAACTATTTCTCAATGCTGTTGACACTTATTAATCATAAAAAAGTCCACGTTCATCTAAAATAATGCATTACTTATTGCTATAAAACAGGAAATACAGTCAATGTACGTCTTATTTTTGAAAGCATGTGCCACTACGTAAGTACCATCTATTAATGCATGACGTATGTAGTATCTAATATCACAAGTACAATCCTGCAGTATACCAAATGTGTCAGTTGCACACTCTATAGTGGGAATTCGGGTAAATTGGTGTGTTCCAGTTTCCCTCTATTGAGCCAATAGAGACAATTCTTACCGTTGTCATCAAGCGACAACATTATGAAGCTGCAGGCCCGGAGACCCAACTGCACACTCAGACCTGCACGCTCAGACCTGCACGTTCAGACCTATCGTTTTTTCAGACAGTGCCTCCTGCTGTTTGGATGAAAATTTGTTTTGTAGCGTGTCAGGTTAGATAATCTTCCAAACAGCAGGTGGCACTGTTTGAAAAAACGATAGTTCTGGGAGTGCTGGTCTGAGCGTGCAGTTGGGCCTCCGGGCCTGCAGATAATCTTCCAAACAGCAGGTGGCACTGTCTGAAAAAAACGATAGGTCTGAGCGTGCAGGTCTGAGCGTGCAGGTCTGAGTGTGCAGTTGGGTCTCCGGGCCTGCAGCTTCACCCTACTCTCAATCGAAGGGACAGAGAAGGGGAACTCAAGCAAGGATTTGAATATTTCCGGAATTTCTGAAGACATCTCAAAACAGTATCAGTTTCTCAACACCTGGGAAAAAGCTGGATGCAGGAGACGCTTAATCAGAGCTTCCACTTATTCAAACTGTCTCTCACATTAAGAGTAGTTTGATGCACCAAGAATTCTCAAACTTTTTATTGCGGTCACAAGGTCTGTCGTATCCACGAAGTTACTTAACTAGTCCCGCCTCAAATCGCCTTATTTCCATAGGGATGAACATTTTGACCAATGGATATCGTTTCAGTGTGCTGTTGTTTAATAGTTAATGAGGCGTGGTAGTTTATTGGTCATTCTAGCCGTGTGCATATACTTCGAGAGCCAATAAGAATGAAGACAAGTTATCTAAGTCTAAAACATCTGCGTATCAGTGTGTTATGAAATTGAGGGCAGAAATTCAGTTCAGTTGCGTTATTAGTGTCATTCACTTTCCAGCGACTGAGAGACCTTTATGTCTTGTTTTTAAAAAGTGTTAATAATTAGTAGGATTAAGATTTCGGAATAAAATATTAAATGAAAATGTAAGAAAATTAAACGCTAGCTAGGTTTGAAATATTTCAGAATATGTACTGTATTCAGGTATTAACTGACTATTGATGAATTACATTCTTCATAGGTGTGTAGTATCAGCATGTTTCCAAGCATTTATCTACCATCTTTGACCCACGACTTTCTAACCACAGAGGCAAAAATAATTTAGTTAAAAGGGCTATCTAGGTATTGTTCTCACTGTTTAATGAATACAGCCTAATTGTATAGACTATTAATTTGCTTTACTGCATTTTTTGCATACTATTTAGTAGTCTACATGCTAGTCAGGTTCTCATTCTAGAAAGCATTTGATTGGATAAAAATATATGTAGTGCAGAGTGATCAATATAACATGCACACTGTAAATTTGAAACGCATTTCTTAAAGTGCATTTTGTTATTGTTTTAGAGTATACTAGAACATAGATGGCCTCAAGGCTAACAGTTGAATCAACATGAATAAAATCAGACACATTTTCTAAAACAGTCTATTTATTGTTAAACACTTTCATGAGATTTGGTCCACTGTGATCAATATTTCACTTCCAATCAGGGAGAAAAAGGAGAAACAAACAAATGTAAAAATACAGTACAAAAAGAGGCATTGTTGTTTTTCCTTTTCATTTTTTCAAAACCCTGATTTTTACTGGTTCTCTAAGCAGGTGAAAAATAAACCCAACAGAAACATCTCAACTGATATAATCCAACATTTGCTAAATCCCACATTGTCTTTTCAGGCAGAACATGAATTATTATGAACATATTTCTGCCTTACACTTAAGTCTAGAAAGTGTGCAACTCAAAGGTAATTTTAAAATGGACAACCTTCCTTAGTTTCGAAGTCCAGAGAGCCCAGAACATTCCAGTTCTGTGATAAAATAAATTCAAATGGAGAATGAGTAAATAAATGACCGTTACTGCAGCCTCCAGAGTGTCAATGGCCAGCAGTCCTAACCCTTTGATATGAATATGAATGATTGCAAACTCCATCCCATGTTTGAACAACAGACTGTTAACTGAGCTTCTCTGCTCTCAGGTTGTGTTCTCTCTCAGCGGTTATGCACACTACCTCAGCTCTACCATCTCAGCATGATTACGTTCCTCAGAATATTTCAGATTAGAGTTATGTGCAAATCCAGAGAACATTAACGATACACTTCCCTCCCCTATTTCTTTAAACAAGTTGTCTAACGGTGTATATATCATTATACTGAAAGAATAGGATTATTTGTTAAGGTATTTATAATCGTATATAAATGTATAAGGCGCTATGCAGACAAACATAAATATCCATGTATGCTTTGTGTCCCGTCACAGTATAGCGCTGTGAGGATCGAATCAAAACAATCAAGAGCGTGGTGCAGACGAAAGTTGCTAAGGCATGATGCCTTTTTTTCACTACAACCACTCTATAAACCCTCTTAAAAGAGATCCCAGGTTTCAGAAAACTGACAGCAATTAAAACACATCACAAAAGCATGACACTCTAAATGTTAATGGTGTCACTTGCTTTTCATTGTTTAGGTTGAAAGAAAACAGACAGATAACTACCCTAGGATCTCAATTCCTCTATTCTGGACAGCTCACTAAGCATACATAGACATAATTCACTGTTAAGTATTATATTCATACATGGATACATATATTTAAAGTGTTATACATAGCAATTAACATATACATATATCAATAGCATATAGGAAGATAGAAGTAGTCATAATGGCAATCATTATCATCACTGTCATCATCATAATAATAGCAGTAGTAATAATATGATCCCTCGGTAAAGCGTACTAGGTCACTCCAGAACGTCCCTCTCAATCTCCACACAAACTGGAATCTGTTACCAGGCCAAATCTGCTCCTTCACGTGTCATTTAAACCCTGAAATTCAATGCAAAGTACAAACTTGATTCTATCATCTATAACAAACCAATCTCAGGGTGCTTCAATTACCATTCTATGGCATTTATAGGCAGTTTGGGGCAGCAAATTCTCATGTAGACCTCACAAATCGGACACTTCTGGAATGACTCATAAGGAAAAAAAACACTAACCATCTAATCAGCAATACATGTCATATAGCATAGCTCAATAACAAGAAATTCTATGTAATCAATACAAGGTAAGGTTATACTTAATTAAGCTTAACTGCTAAGTTATCAATTATCATTAGTATGCCAATATAGTAGATATATAAGTGTGTGCATGTGTGTGTTTTTGTGTATATATTTATATATATATATATATATAGATCATGTCCACTGAAAGTAAGGACAAGGCGTACTAAGGGTAGCACTGCATGTCTTGACAGTATATTATGAATATAACTACACATAGGCAGGGCAAGAACAGCTCTTACTTGCCTATATTCTTGTAACGCGTCTCTGTTCATGCTCTTAATATGAAATCAATAGACGGTACAGAGAACTAATGAGCTACTGGCCTGCGTTGAACTGTGGCGAACAAGAGTCTCCTAGTAGCATGTTTATGGGTGTTACAGATTATGCACTTCAAATCCCAATCTAATAGCTTGAATGAACAAACACGGAAGCATCTTCCAACCTCCAATCACTCGATCAAAGAAAAAAAAAAATTTAATACCAAGTGTATTTTCAATCCAAATTGTCAGATCACTCAAGACTAAAAACAGCCCTTGTGTGCGCACTATCTTCTTTATCAAGCACTGCCAAACTATCACTCAGTGCAAATGGAAAGAATGAGGAAATGTGTGCGTGTCAGTGCAAGACCTGTGACTGGCATTATGCAAGTTGGGGTGGTTTTTACTTAGTCCATTATTAATTGCCTTGGTTTATCAAATACATTCGACATCCGAACAAATCTCAAATTTCTTGTAAATGGCCACTTATGGCTGTACATTCAAACTCTTCTACCAATATGGCAGGACCACAGAGTTAAGCACCACTTCATAACTTCAATCTGATATCTGACACCACATACTTGGCTGAAACATGAGTAGCCTTCATGACAGGTGCTTTGATTTAATACTGGGACAACCAGCCTGTTTTTGGTTTTGAGTTTAAAAAGCACTGTGGGAATAGATCTTCAACTCCTCAGAAATGTGTTTAGGGAACGTAAAAACAAACTGCCCTTACTTGAGTTAGCTGTAAAAGTAGCATTGTGCACTCACATGAAACCCTATGAGCCTGTACCAAGTGTCATGTCAGTGAGTGGGCGAATGTGTTTGATAATGGGTGAAAAAGCATGTGGGGTGTGTGTATGTGGCAACAATCACTGTGTTAGTCCTATAGTCAGGCGCTCTGCCCTGAAGGGCATCAGAGCCTTGTACTTCCCAGAGTGGCACTGAAAGAGTGGGAAAGGGCCTTAGAAGCTGACATCTGAACAGGAAGACTCATCCAGACCGCCTGTAACCACACACTTTCAGGCCCAGGTCACAGATCCCCTCCACCACCAGACATCCGTCGCCCAACCTGTCAAAAAGAGCACAGATAAATCTGATAACGCAGTTTAAGAAACTAAGAGCTTTCCACTTTATCACACAAACAAACCACTTTCTTCTGCAACCACCCACCATTGACTCAGAATAGTCAGTTGGCATGGCGATCTGTTTTTCCTCTGAGGGTGGAGTCATTAAGTTGCCGTCTGTACGCCGATTCTGATTTGTCAGTGAAAGCCACATCTCGTACATCTGCTGCATGTCTCTCACTTAAGAGAGCACAGAGAGATACACAGCTTGTATTAAAACGCATTAATGGATTATGAAAACATCAGTGAATCACACCCACAGAAATGCATAAAAAATAAAGCTATAAATGATTCAGTTAAAAGAAATGGATTCTCACAGCTGTTGTTTTTCATATAGGTCCACACATCCCGCTCCTCCAAACTGTGTGCAAAAGAACAGTTCCCAATATAGTGGCACTTCTTCTGCTTCATGACATGAACACACATCTGCAAGCACAAATGGATAGTCAAAAAAAATGCAAAAACGTATGAGCCAAAAATGCGTAGAGATTATGTAACAATACACAAATTTATGTGAAAGACATTTGATGGGAAACAATCATCTGTTAAAAATTCTGTAGCGTGTTAAACCATTTAAACTGTTACAGTTTATTTTGAGCTATGTTTGCTGGCAACTCTTTCTGGTTCAAAGCCCTCGAAAAGATCCGTTTACGATCAGTGCTTCATTAAAATTCAGCTAAAAATGAACACTGTGCGTTGTGTGTGT
>NW_015670386.1:1105799-1106705 GCF_001515625.1 Sinocyclocheilus rhinocerous | reverse complement strand
GCGGTTGGGTGGTGGGGGGGGGGGGGGGGGGAAATGGAAAATGTTTCCATTTCCAGAACACTTAACGATGTGGCCTTTTGGTGGTTCATGATACACTCAAGACTGTACATAAATAATGTTAATTGAGAGGCCTGGGCTGAAAATGTCCCCGATTTAACAAAACAGATATAGCCGATATCACAAACAGAGATTTTAGTTTTTGCCGTTTCCTATTCAAGCGTGAATAAAAACTTAAAACATTAAACATTACTTGTAGGCTGCTCACCATCCAATAATCTCAAAAGGTTTTGTGTTCTTTTTGAAAAAAAAAAAAGAAGAAAAAAAAAAAGTCTCCGCTTTGAAATTGTCCAATTTATCATGAAATTCTGACACTTTAATGTGACAGATCACAGTGGAAACTTGGAAAACGAGTGAAGCAATTACCTGTTCCACTTTACTACTAGTTAATGAATATCAGAAGATATGCTTGATTTAAAAAAATACAACTTTTTTTTTTTTTTAAATGTCACATGTATTCACTAGTAACTCGTGAGTCAGCTGAAAAAAAAAAATCATTTAGCTGAATACATGTACTCTATTATATATAACATATACCCAGTGTTGGGAAGGTTACTTTGTAAATGTAATAGGCTACAGATTACAAGTTACCCTTTTAAAAATGTAATAGTAGTGTAACTTTTTCAATTACTTTATTACTTTTGATTACTTTTTGATTACTTTTATAAATTTCTAATGAATGTTTATTTGCAACTGTTAATCATTTTCAAACATTTACACCATGCAGGGTTAACCTTACAGTAGTGCTCAACACTGTCAGACTTTCAAAATCCTTCATCACTTGAATTAAGATGATCAAATTTGAACACATCCACCACAAAATCAGACTTTAGTACCACCTTTTACTTT
>NW_015670386.1:1101512-1105721 GCF_001515625.1 Sinocyclocheilus rhinocerous | reverse complement strand
CTGTACGGACGTAAATTTACTTTCCCTTCAGCCTGAGGCTTATTCATTTCACTTTTGGTGTGAAAAGGCTTTTATATTTGCCAAAAATAGAACTTTTTTATTTTAAAAACAAACAAGCAAGCCCTGTCCAGATTTAAAAAGTAGCGCAACGCATTACTTTCCATAAAAAGTAACGTAATTAGTTACTTTTTTATGGAGTAACGCAATATTGTAATGCATTACTTTTAAAAGTAACTTTCCCCAACACGGATCACGACAATATATTTATAGAAAAATCCTAATACTGAACACCATGCTATTAACCATGCTTTTATTGTAGTAAAAGTACAGTAACCATGTTTTTTGTTTTGTTTGTTTTTTGGCAAATGGATTACTATTTGTATTGATTTTTACTACAAATTCCATGGTTAAACTTATGGAGTAACGCAATATTGTAATGCATTACTTTTAAAAGTAACTTTCCCCAACACGGATCACGACAATATATTTATAGAAAAATCCTAATACTGAACACCATGCTAAGACAAAACTACAATAGCATATTTACAGATGAAACGGACCTGCACTTGAAACCATGAACAGTAGTTTTGCTTCTCTGCTCCACCTGTGCAGATTTCCACAGACACACAGAACGTGCAGGATTCATATATTGTCTTTTTGCGGCTTAATGTTCAGACACTAGTCCATATCGCGTTTTGATTCAAGTGTACTGAGTTTGTAATTAAATTACGTAACGCCGTTACATGTAACTAGTTACTCCCCAACACTGCATATACCTTTGCCTGTTAGTGAGGTCTTAATCATTTAATGTATGTTTGAAGAAATCTCTTGTGAAAACTGCCTTATTACAAATGTTTAAATACAAATGAATTTAAATGCATGACAATATAAGTTGTATAACATAAGTGAGTAGTAATGACATTAAAGTATATTTTAGTTTACCATAAATGCTTGTCAGTACATTCAGCAGTACACTTATATGAAGATGTATAAAGATGTACTTCAGTCCTACTTGCAGTAAGTACATAAGTAAAAAGCACTCTAATATAAATTTAAACTATGATACATTTTCATTTAACTGCAGTTTAACTTGCAATTAATTAGTTGAAAACATTACATGCAGTTTACAATGAAATATATTTTTAAGTATATTATTTTTGTAATAGGTACCATTTCTACAAGTACGCTACTTTTTCACAAGGGTGATGAAAACTACATATTTAAAAAATAATAATAAAAATGAAGAAAACGACAATTACAAATTTTTTTAAATAAAATGAAAATGAAACAAGAAAATATATATTTTTTTAAATAATAATCATCCAAAAATATTAATAAAAACTATAATAGTTCCTCAATGTTGAAATAGCACAGGTTGGATTAAACAGGTGTCATACAGAGATTATCATGTACATCCTCATGCCACTGTAACTTAGTTATGACAGCTGTTTAAATGATTATATTTCAATACAAATTGGAGTAGAAACATGATTGTATCATTATAGAGTTAATAAAAAACTGCCTTATGTTTAATTTAAATGTTTGTTCAGTTTTTTCTAAGAATTGATGATTATATCTACAAATAAACACAGTTCAGATACGTTTTGAAGAAATGTTTTGGTGCTGTTATTCATTTTAACATTTAATATAATAGTAATGAGAAGGTTCCCTGTATAGTTAACAGTATTAGTTATTGGAGACGTTTTACCTTTAAAAACTGTCATGTACCTGAAATATTTACAAATCAAATCAATAACTTGTGAATTCAAATGAAATTGAGAAATCTATACCAACACCAAACCCTAATAATTACAATAGTATTAAGATATTTGCTAGAAATGTGTATTTAACCCGTCATTTGTCTGAAAAGAATGATACGGAATTGCCATTGATAGAAACTTTAGAAAATAAGTATTTCTGTATGATTAACAATAGTATGGTAATAACATCAATTACCATAAATATTACATGGTATGATGTTTAACAGATCGTGAAAACAGCACCGCCGCTCAGTGTCAACGCTAAAACCTGCTTGTCTGAAGAACCTGACAGAACAGTTTCTGTTTACGGTCACAATAATTTAATCAACAAAGGACTGACTTACATCATATTGTTGGGGGTAGGTACGGGAAAAAGGCAGCGGTCGCACTACCACCCACTTTTTCTTCTCAAATGATTTCACTAGCAACACTCTGCGCTCTTTTGTCCAGCTGGAAAGAAGAATAGACAAAGCAGAAAGAAGCATTATACCATAATTACACCAGATACCATTGTTATTGACCTCAGGCAAAGCTGCTGCCTACTGTGTCCATTAAAAGCAGTCATATTACAACTGTTCCAGTATACATTAAAGGTACGTTAATTTTTAATGAGCACATAATGTGCATCCTGGTGGTAAGATGATGCCTGATTGAATAAGGGAGGCTAACCTGTGCCTGGCTTTGGCAGTGCAGTACTTCAGAGACTTGTCTGGCTCATTGACCTGGCCCTCCCTCCAACACTGTCCACACACAAACTTCATCTTCAGATTCAAGCCGCGCCCTCGACCGCATCCTACAAGTCCTCCTCCACCTCCTCCTGTGCTTCCGCCCCCAAAGCCGCCGTCTCCTCCTCCACTGACAACTCCTCCGGAGACCACAGCACTGCTGTTACTGCTGCTCCCGCTGGGCTGGTGGGGCCCGAGCATGGGCTGAAGATGGCAAGTGAAAAAAAAAGACTTGAATCAACAAAATTGACATAAAATCAAATCTGCTGCAGGAGCAATCAAATAAAAAAGACAAGATTCCATCAAAGATGAGCATTTGTTAGACGGCACAGTGTTGTTGTTCGGCCTCACCTTCTGTCTCTGTGCATTCTGTTCCAATCTGTGCCAGTGTCTCTTAGACTCTTGCACCATCTCCTCATGGGTAATACCTGAAGCACAAACAAAAAACATCAGTTGCTTTCAACTGTCCTCTGTCAAACACAGTAATGAACCAGAGCGCGGGGCAAAAAAAAGCACAAGTGACAGTAATTTCCTTCCTATTTTAATATCTTTTAATATCTTAATATGAAACCGGTCTCTTCGGTTCATAAAACCTGCATTTATTTGCTGAAAAATACAATAAAATAGTAACATTGTAACATTATTACTGATTAAAATAACGTATCTATTTTAAAATGTATAATATTTTAAAATGTAATTTACTCCTGTGATAGCAAAGTTGTATTTTAAGCATCCACATTAGGGGTGCGCCGATCCGATATTCAGTATCGCTCCGATACTGGCATTTTCTGCTGGATCGGGGTATCGGTCAGACGAGACCGATCCAAATCCGATATAGTGCGTATACTATTGTGTTATTATTAAGCCCCATGAAAGCCACAAAAACATTATAAAGCACCATAAAGGTTTTGTGCACTATATTTCAAGTGTTCTGAAGCTTTTCCATAGTTTAATGTGAGGTACAGATGAATATTCAAGTCAAGTTCACGTAAACTCTTCTCTCCGCTGCGGCTGTCTGTCATCCTCCATTCAGACTGTGTCACGTTCGGTTATGACTAGGGATGCAACGATTATAGATTTTTTTGGTACGATTATTGTCTGAGAAATAATCACGATTTCACGATTATGGCGATTATTATGCATTTATTCATTTCACAAAATTATTATTGTATAAAATCACATGGACACTCTTTAGATAATAAAGTGTTATTTATTGCTGTTGTTTATTGCTTTAAAAAAAGAAATAACACAGTAACCAATAATACAGCACAAAATAATAATAATAAAAGACAAACAAATGTTTATCTCTCCAGTTGGAATTAAAAAGGTGACCTCATGCTCTGTAAGCATCCATGTCAGTATTTCCCTTTTGAAAATAACTAATGAAAATAGATCACAAAAGTATTTAGTGTTTTCAGTTTGTACATTCTTTACATTTCTTTTGGACCTGAGGCAGACAAACTTGTTGTGAACCCTGCCCCGTGACTTTTATTAATAAAATAGCTTAGATACTGAGTTGCTACATATTTATCAGCAAGGAGAGGGTAAAATCACTGTTTAAGTAACTAAACTCACATGTTTGTAGAGATGCGCTGACGCATGTTTACACACACACACACACACACACACACTTCTTGCTCTCGATCGAATAATTAATTCAACTAGCTAAATGTTATAATTAATGAATTCAAATAAATGTGATCTTACCACACTATTTCATCTGT
>NW_015670386.1:1099217-1100799 GCF_001515625.1 Sinocyclocheilus rhinocerous | reverse complement strand
CCAAATAAGCTCAGCAGAACCCTGCACGGGCCTCAAACATATGCCCTAGTCCGGCCCTTACCCGACAGATTCAAGGTTAATATAGTTTTGAATTTTATAAATTAGTTTTACGGACCTAACGAGCCGTAGCTTCGCGTCAGTCTTGCCTTCATGTCGTGCATTAAAATAGTTTAAAGCCATGTATTCGCTCTTTAGCAGCAGTTTTTACGGCAATATTTAAATAAAACCCTGGTCATTCTTGGTGTAACCAAAATGGTCCCACACTATCGGCTTCAGTCATTTCTCTGGTGGAAATAAAGGATCGCTGATTGGTTCCTCTGTCATAGTTAATCTAGTGTGTGTAGTAGCCTCCGTGTCTCTGATAAGCACAGCATTTTAAGCTGGTGCACCACTAGTGTAACTGTTTTTGTTTTGCGCAAGTTGCAACTGTTCCGTTCTGTGCAACAAAAACACTCGGTGTAGCGGAGCCTTTACGATTAGTTAACCATGACATTTTAAAGCGCGGTTAATTGTGAAACCGGTTAATCGCTGCATCCCTAGTTATGACAGTCAAGACGATGAAACTCTCTCAAAGATGTTTAAATGTTTCTAATGTTATACTTGATCTGTAAATAAAGATAAATGGCTTTGCATAAAAGGAATTTATCTTGCTGGAGATTCGTGCAGTTTCTAAATTGTGTAAATTTCTACTGGATATCTGGTTAGATCACAAGACTGGAGTAGAGAGCACTATGAATTGTTCGTCACGAGCACAGAAAACTGAAATTTAAAACTGTTCAAAGAAAAGGCTCAAACTAATGCACATATTTAATACAATAGTGACTACACATCAATATCTCTTCACTTTGTGCTTTGAACTTCTCAATGCTGCGCGCTGTGACTCTGTGTTGCTTCAAGCGCGACATTCTGCGCATGGGATGCACATAAGCGCTTTGAGGCGCTCTGTATTTGGAGCCTTTAGTATCATAATACTTTTGCGCAATGAAAGATTATTAATAGCCTTTCTTGTTCGTCTTATCTATCATATGTTGCTGCCTCATTACTCTGCTATACATTTAAAAGAAATGTCTTTTAATTTATACAGTAGTCAACATTTGAAGTGGATCAAAAAAGTTAATCAAAGTTGTCCTAAGACAAGAACTTACTATAGACTACTATAGTATATATTTATATATTAATATATTACTTGTTTTTCATGAATGTATTTTACAACAATACAAAGAGCAATGTGTAGGCCTACCAGATTTAGTCCTACACTTAATCACTTTTATTTGTTACCCACTAAATAATGTTTTTTTTTTCACTAAAAGTTTAGGATTATATAAAATTGTGCACTCATGATTTTTCTAGAGTAACTTTTGCTACCGAATTATCCATTAACCTTGTTTATAATAGTATTTTTGTCATAGATTGATTATATTTTTTTGTTTGTTATTTTTTCTTTATAATGAAGCTGTCTATATTTAGTAGATTGTGTGTAACATACAAAAGAGTTATGATCGACCTACACATTGAGGTATAGAAATTCTACACTCATTTAATAAAACTGCGCTGGTATCGGCAGATACTCAGAATTTTTGGT
>NW_015670386.1:1089861-1096773 GCF_001515625.1 Sinocyclocheilus rhinocerous | reverse complement strand
CAAAAAAGTTAATCAAAGTTGTCCTAAGACAAGAACTTACTATAGACTACTATAGTATATATTTATATATAAATATATTACTTGTTTTTCATGAATGTATTTTACAACAATACAAAGAGCAATGTGTAGGCCTACCAGATTTAGCCTTTTTACTTTTATTTGTTACCCACTTAATGTATTTTTTTCACTAAAAGTGTAGGATTTTATAAAATTGTGCACTCATGATTTTTCTAGAGTAACTTTTGCTACCGAATTATCCATTAACCTTGTTTATAATAGTATTTTTGTCATAGATTGATTATATTTTTTTGTTTGTTATTTTTTCTTTATAATGAAGCTGTCTATATTTAGTAGATTGTGTGTAACATACAAAAGAGTTATGATCGACCTACACATTGAGGTATAGAAATTCTACACTCATTTAAAAAAAAAACTGCGCTGGTATCGGATTGATATCGGTATCGGCAGATACTCAGAATTTTTGGAATCGGATCGGTATCGGTTCTGAAAAAGTGGTATCGAGCCAGCCCTAATCCACATAACATTTCTTATTAAGTTGAAAACTACGGATGCAACGATACCATTTTTTTCAGAACCGATCCGATCCCAAAAATTCTGAGTATCGGCCGATTCTGATCCGATCTGATACCAGCGCAGTTTATTTATTATTTTTTTTTTTTAAATCAATGTAGAATGACAAAAAATACTATTATAAACTAGGTTAGTAGATAATTCAGCAGCAAACGTTATTCTAGAAAAATCATGGATGCACAATAATTTTATAAAAACATTAAACTAAACATTTAGTGAAACAACATTATTTAGTGGGCAACAAATAAAAGTTAATAAGTGTAGGACTAAATCTGGTAAAATGTTACACATTGCTCTTTGTATTGTTGTAAAATGCATTCATGAAAAACAAGTAGCCTAAATATATGTATAAAATATATACTATAAAATTAAAATAAATTTCTTTTAAATGCATAGTACAGTAATGAAGGCAGCAACATATGATAGATAGAACAAAAAAAAGACTATTAATAATCTTTCATTGTGCAAAAGTATAATACGAAAGGGTATGGCTCCAATACAGAGTGGCACAAAGCGCTTATGCGCTCCCCGTGCGCAGAATGATGCGCTTGAAGCAAAATGGAGTAACAGCGCGCAGCGCTCCTCATAAAAAAAAAGGGAAGAGATATTGATGCGTAATATATTATATCTGTGCGATACTTTATTAAGCCTTTTCTTTTAACGGTTTTAAATCTCAGTTATTGTGCACTCTTGAAGAGAGTCTCACCGTTTATAACCGAATGTGACACGCAGTTTGAATGCTGAATGGAGGATGACAGACAGACACAGCGGGGAGAAGGGTTTACGTGAACTTGACTTAAATATTTATCTATACTTCACATTAAACTATGGAACGGCTTCAGAACACTTAATATAGTGCACGAAAACTTTAAGATGCTTTATAATGTTTTTGTGCCTTTCGTGGGGCTTAACGATAACACCGTAGTATACGCACTATATCGGATTTGGATCGATCTCGTCTGACCGATACACGATCCAGCAGAAAATGCCAGTATCAAAGCCGATACCGAGTATCGGATCGATGCATCCCGATTGAAAACAGGTGTGCTGCTTAATATTTTTGTAAAAACTGATTTTTGAAAAATAGGAAATTTTAAAACAACAGCATTTATTAGAAATACTATAAAAGTATTTACTATCACTTTAATTTAATGCATACTGGCTGAGTATTCATTTCTTTAAAAAAAATCTTACTGAAAAAAAAAAAAAACTGATGTAGCGTCTGGACCAATCAAACAAACAATTTTTCATTTGATTTAACAAATCAGTTATTCATTAGATTAACAAATCGTCACAGACCCCTCACCCAATAAACTGGGTGCCAGGATGTCTGCGAACGACACCAGGCCCCCCCTGGTCCCCATGGCAACTAATGCTGATATCACTGGTTTTAAGGCCCCAAAGAAATGTGAGTAGCGAAAATCACTACCTTTTCCATAGGAAGAGACACAATGTACAGTAAGAAAGTTATTTCCCTTAACCAGGAAATTAACGTTCTTAGAATTGACAGACAGTTGACCCTGAGAAGTCAAGTAAATATCTACAGCGGATCTAAATATTTATAATTAATTATAACTAGTTATGATTAATTATTCATATTTCCCCATGAGCTGATTCGCTACACTGATGAAATCAATTGTTTTTCAAATGAATCAAAAGGTTTCTTAAATGGACTGAACATTCAAAACACAAAAAGCTTAAACATATACATGAGCTTATGGATTATAAATCAAACAGCAGATTGAAGTGTGCATGCATACAAACATTATTATAGCATGTTTTATGTACCTGTGTCCTGCTGAAGCACCCAACACTTGAGTTCTATGACTGAATGTGCAAAGGAGCAACTGTCCTCTCGCTGGCAGCCATATCGCACCTCATGGCGGCACACATCAAACTGGCAGAGTGGGTGAAGAGGGCGTACTTTACTGTAGCGCACGTTTGCTGAGCGAACCACGTGCACCAGGCACCTGTTAGACAGCATCATAAGACAAACATATGAGAGGGGATATGATGCGATGGCTGTTTAAGAGCTGCAAAATCATATTAGTGATCCAAGTCTCAATGCAGCAAGGGATAAAAAATTAAAAAAAAAGACTCACTTGTTATCATCAAAGGGATGTCGTGCAGTGAGGTTGGAACACACAGAGAGATTCTCCTTGCTTCTCTTGCTAATGATACGAGGCTTACTGTCAAAACATTCCTACAGGAAGCCAGAGGCCAGAATAATCACTTAGACAACATATCAAAGCAAGAATGTAACATATCTAGCTGTGAGACAGGCATTAAATATGAAGATGCACATTACCTCACAGAGGAACATAAACATGCCCATATGGAGCTGAAGGAGACGGGTGACACTGAGGGCCCGTCGTTCGTTGGTGCCCAGAGGGTCAAACAGAAGCTCACGACTTAGAGCTCCCTTCCTCTCTTGTGTCCAAACATCTATCTCCTCTTGGCAATAGGCAAAAGTGCAGTTTTCACCATACTGGCACTCCTGACGCTCTTGTACCTCTGGAAAGAGAGAATGATCAATGAGCTTAATTATTTTATCATTATGAAATTATAAATTATCATAATATTACATATAGGTACATATATTTTTTTTAACAAAAAGAAAAAAAAATCTTGATATCCGTTTCCAGCATGAGTAGATTTTAGAGGTGTTAAACGTTGGACAAATTGATTCGATCCACAATTCACATGTTTTTGATTTGCACATTTGGATTTCACAAATTCAGAATAATTTGATTTAATGCTGCTCAATGAATTCTATTCAATTATAGATTTGATTCTATATTTTTAGTGCATTCATAAGATTATGTAAATGCTTCTCCTAATGCGTCTTGAGTTAAAAAACTACTTAATTATTACGGTTTAAAGTAAACACTGAACACATGTACATACAGGCTATTTGGATATATATCAAAGAGTGCAAGGTGCTGATAAAATATTAGGAAACTTAGGAAAACATTCCATATTTCTTTTAAATATTTTCTTTCCATGCGTTTTCTAGTACTGAATGTGACCATTTTTAAATTCCCTATTATTTTCCAGGTTTTTCCCTAGGCTATATCCTAAGACCCCTCAATGTCTTCTGCTCTCCCATATAAACAATTATACCACTAAAGCAGTATTTTATCTTACAGAAAATAGCAATAAGATTTTTATAATATGAAATCATTTTATTTTTTTAGTAGCAGTGGCCACGCAATGAACTGGTAACTTTCATCAATGGGTTGTGAGCATTTGACTAAAGACCACAGCACTATTGTGAGAGAGCTGTCATTTCCACATGTGACTGCGAGAACAGGCCTGAGAAAAAAAACAAAACAAAACAAAAAAACACAATAAGTGCTCAGAAAGCTACTCAGAAAACGTGTCAATGAGAGTTACTGATGGAACGGAAAGCGAGCACAATCCAGTGAAAGGCGATAAAAGTGTGCGGCACGTGTCTGCGAGGGAGAGCTGTCAGGATGTGAATCATGCCACAATCATGTGTATGCAAGTAATTTAATGTGTATATATTTTAAAATATTGAATATATACTTTACTGAATCACAATTCATTTGATTTTTAATATTTTAAAATGATTATTGGCCGAAACAATGCAAGATTCAAAAATTCATATTTCAAGATCAATGCATATGCATCAGCAAGACTTGTAATAAATGCTTCGAGAAAACAAGCGAGTCATTAGATCACTAGCCGACTTTAACACTGGCCACACCCATTTTAGAATAATGTACATCCCAAACATCTATTCAGTACATAATTTCCACAATTCTTCAATAAACACTGTGCCATACCTTTGCAGAGAACAAAGGCCCCAAGGAAGTTATTACGAGCAGGACGGGGTCGCACCCTCTTCCAGGTGGGGTCATCTGAGGATTTGAGGCGACAGAGCAGCACATCTCTCTTACAGCGATGCGCTGCATCAGGTTGATAATGGTAGTCCATCACCCGTTGCCCTTATACAGAAAAAAAAATTCACTTCTTTCAGACAGGTACAACATGTTTAGGAATAGTTCTTATTTTTCATATCACACAGTTAAGAGGTACAATACCTATGCGACTGTAGCAAGCATTGCAGGCCTGTCTGAACTCATGTGTGGCAGCCAGAGGGTTTCGTGACAGCAGAGAAAGATTGGTACCAACTGGTCCATTCTGCTGGAAGCAAGAACAATTCTTTGAGTAGGTGATAGATAGCAAACCATTTTTTTCAAACATTTAAAGTTGCATACAAAGAAGACATATTGAGTAAGACTGAGCAGTTTACAAGTACAGAACAGTTTAAACTCACTGCATTGGAGGCATTATGATTCCGCAAACTGGGGATGAAACTGTGAGACATTCGTCCTCCTAAGATTAATAAAGAAAGTAAAATGAATGTAATAAAAAAGACTTGATTTATCAATACTGAACTATTGTAATGTCAAGATTTTTTATATATTATTAAAATAAAGGTATGAAGTCAGTAAAGTTTTATTGCTTTTCTAAGTAGTCTCTCATGCTCACCTAGGCTGCATTTATTTGATCAAAATACAGTAAAACAGTAATATTGTAAAATATTATTACAATGTAAAAACTGTTTTCTATAGGAATATATTTTCAAATGAAATTTCCTCCTATAATAGCAACCACAGATTTTTTTTTAGTATATTTTACTCCATTCTTCAGTGTCACATGACCCTTCAGAAATCATTCTATTAATTTCTAATTCTTACCAATGTTGAATACAGATGTGGTGCTTAATATTTCTGTGGAAACTGAATTTATTTTTGTAGCATTTTAAATGTGATCAATTTAATGCTTCCTTGCTAAATAAAATAACTAATTTCTTTCCAAAACACCAAACGTTTGAATGGTAGTGTGTATCACATTTCAAGTTAAAACACTCACCAGGAAGTGTGTACTCGGAAAGGGAATCCAGTCCTCCTATGATTAGTGATCCAGACCCCCCCTTCCCAGCAGCGTCTCCAGCTCCAGAGCTAAAGGAGCCGAGGGAGTCCATCGTCTGGGAAGAGGCTTCGCTTTGACCTAGAACTGAGGAGGACTCCAGTGGGGGTAGCGGACTGACAGCAGAGTTGAAATATTGAGTCGTGAGCTGAGCGGAGGATGCTGGGAGACCTGGAGAGTACGGAGGCCTCAAACCCACAGCAGTGTTTGGTAGGTTAGTGGGAATGGCCCCTTGAACTGGGTTCTGATGGATAGATAAGAAAGTCAGTACTTTTACATTGATCAATCCAGTATTGAACAACTATGTCCCACTGTTCCCCCCTACAGCTCTCTATTTCACTCACCACACTGACCTCAGCTCCTTTGGGAATACTTTCCAGCAAGGTGTCCAGACATGAGGTGTCCTCATTCATCACACATTCACCCATGTGTTCAGATACAGGCACAGAGTACGGCACCCGCCCCGATGGCTCCTGGCTTGGGCTTTCTGGCATATCTTGGGGCACAACTGGGCTCAGTGAGGGCATCTGTGGGTCATCACTTACTGGGATTGGTGTAGCCAGAGGAGCAGGGATGCACTGGGCACTTGTTAAATCTGTGGGATAAAGATGAGCACCCAATTCATTTTTGCTTAATGAATATCCATAAATGTACTCATATTTTAATTAGATTTTTAAATACTGGTGTATGAATATTTGAAGAGTTCATTTGCAAAAACCGATAAACGCCACTTTAAAAAAAAAAAAATGGAGCTGATTGCTGTGCATTATTCTCCACATATAGCGCGATCTGAACCATAAACACGTTTTGTCAAAAAAGCCGGTTTTGTCCACTTTCAAGGCATCATGAGTTTACGTTTTACTGCAGAAGCCGACAACCGCCCTTGTTGTTTTTGAACAGAAGCCGATAAGTCCATTTAGGCGAATCAGTGCGCTGTATTCAGGTCAGGTGACAAGGCTACTTTCACTTTGAAAAAACGTGCTAGCTGAGAGGAGTTGTCAAAGCTGACTATAAGTGATCGAGGATGGATAATTTCGACGAACTTGATGAACCTGTGATATCTTCAGGGCGAAAAAGGAAAATAAATGCAGAAACATTTTCACGGAACCTTGCAAAAGCAGCGCGTTACAATGGTGAGGGAAAAGCTCTGTGTATTGCGTGTAATCACATCCATACAGTTTATGATCACAACAACGTTTGTCAGGCATCTACATTGTCATCTGAGGAGATTACAAAGATTAAACAAGTGTTTCTTTTTTAAACTCTAAAACATGAAATGTGGAGTTATTTGCTTTTGCCAAAAAACGACTGTTGGAGTCATCTGCTTTTGCTATAAAACAAACTTTTAATATGTAAAAAAAA
>NW_015670386.1:1089562-1089754 GCF_001515625.1 Sinocyclocheilus rhinocerous | reverse complement strand
AAAAAAAAAAAAAAAAAAAAAAAAAAAACCTTACATACATTTAGTAAATTACCTGTATTTGTTTAAGTTATTACTTAATCAAAACAACCCAAATGCAGTTATTGGTTTTTGAAAATGAACTCTTCATTTATATAACATACCCAAGCGGCAACCTTCCGGTCTCTCTCGTGAAACCAACACGGAAGTGACTAA
>NW_015670386.1:1060526-1089529 GCF_001515625.1 Sinocyclocheilus rhinocerous | reverse complement strand
AACTCATCCGTTTAAATTATATTAAGCCTTAAAGTTCTGCATAATTAATGGCGTGGCCACTTGAGTGACAGGTGGATTGCCGCTGCCGTCACCGCCGTCGAGCGAGGTGGGCGTGGTTTCAGCAACCAGCTCACGCCTCTTTGCTCATTTTCGATTATCCGGGAGTGACGCGCTGCCAAGATGGCGACTGCTGGCTCCGCCCACTTTGAGCTTCAAAAACACTCTTCAGAAACCTACGGGTGACGTCACGTACACTACGTCCATGTTTTTATACAGTCTATGAACATACCTGATCCAATATCAGTCAAAGACTCAAGACCATTTGAGGAGGTCTGAAAAGAAAAACAAGGAGATTCGTTAAAGTAATCCAAACCATGCAATTCTCAATTTACAAAACAGCTTTTATTTTTATAGAACAACTTTTTTGTAAAACTTGCCTCCCCTGTAGGAGAATTAGTTTCTCCATTGCTGTCGGTCGCAGATGTTGTAGAATCGAGCTGGAATAAAAAGTGACATGTTGGAATGAGTACAACTATATAAACTGCAAATGATCAATATTTTAACCTAACAATCTAAAAAACAAACCTGAGGGCTGACATATGCTTTGCGGATTTTCAAACCAAGTTTGTTAGCTAGATCCTGAGCAAGCTCACTGACTTGCCGGTCCTGTGTAAAATAAAGCAAGCAAACAACCAATGTTTTGATAGCTAAGCATTACATGAACTAACAAGACAAGTCATACAAACCTCTAAATGAATATAATATACATTAAATTATATACACTACCATTCAAAATGTTTGGGGTCAATAAGATTTTTTTATGTTTTTGAGAGGTCTCTTATGCTCAGTAAGGCTGCATTTATCTGATCAAAAATACAGTAAAGACAGTAATATTGTAAAATATTATTACAATTTTAAAAAGACTGTGTTCTATTTTTATTTATTTTAAAAAGCAATTTATTCCTGTGATGGTAAAGCTGAATTTCCAGCAGCCATTACTCCACTTTTCTTTGTCACATGATTATCCTTCAGAAATCATTCTAATATGCTGATGAAGAAACATGTTGTTTTATCAATGTTGAAAACTGTTGTGCTGCTTAATATTTTTGTGGAATTTAAGACATTTCTTCAGGATTCTCTGAATAGAAAGTTCGATATAGCAGTATTTATTTCAAAATTAAATCTTTTGTGAAATTATAAATGCCTATACTGTCCTTTTTGATTAATGTAATGCATCTTTGCTCAATAAAAGCAATAATGAAAACATTCTGACTTCAAACTTTTGAATTGCATAAATAACACAAATATGCGCGTTAAATATCGCATGCGATTTATCGTGCAGCCCTATTACAGATTAATATACTATTTATTCTGCATATAAAAACATACGTGAGGGGCAGTTAATAGGCATCCGGTGCCACACTCATAAGCTTCTCTGAATCTGCCCAGCTCCCTCAGACAAAGTGCCTTCCTGTAGAGTGCCCTGCGACTGCCCTCCGACACACACAGTGCGCTATCACAGTCCTGCACGCCCCGCTCGTACTCCCCCTAAATAAAAAATACAAGAGAAGGCAGATTTGCAGAAATTGTCTGCAGCACTATTGAATTACTACATAATTCGCACATACTACATTTAATTACAGTATCTCACAGAAGTGAGTTTCTGTTTTGTAAATATTTTATTTTATCTTTTCATGTCAGCTGCCCGGTTCACATAAAGGCTCTCTAACAGCTCAGGGGGAATGACCAGTGCTTCAGACTGAGCATAGCGAGCTACATTCACACCCTCGCTGTAATGGACTGCTGCCTGTCTCCACTCTCCATCACGATACACTGCGTTACCTTCATCCAGCAAATTACATACTAGCTGAGTCAGAAATGCCTGAGAAAAGAAAGCAAGAGAGCTTCTATTTGAATTAAGCTCATGAAATTCAATAAATACGGATTATCTAGGTGGGGCCATTTTTCTCCAGAGATAGTACATATAAATCATACCTCATAACCCTCAGGTTCAGGGAAAGGCAGAGATGACCTGGTAAAAAGAAAAATAAGTTTAGCAAATTTTCAACAGAGTAGAGGGGAAGAAGTTAATTATTACTGCATTATGGAGATGCAGCACATAAGTCTACAAACTTACTGAATGAATCCCAAAGCTTTCTGAATTTCTTCTTTACGCTTCTGTCGTTCTAGATCCATAGCTGTAACATATCACAACCAATAAGCAAAATTGTATTACGTTTAAACAAACCCTGTATGGTGTAAAAAATACACCTTGTAGAGACAAAGCATACAATTACTGCAAGTGGTTTTATAAAAGATAAAAGCACAAAATGTTACGTAAAACATTTCAGTTATATGTGTTTTTAATATTCTAGCAAACATTAAAACTGATATACTGGTGTAGAAAATGTAATTGCGGTAATTAATCAGGAAAATATTAATGATTCAAACTTTTCTAGACATAACTGAGCATAATAAAGTAATTTAACACATAATTATATGCACAAAAAGTAGATATTACAGATATCATCTCTAAGGCCTAAAATTCGAGATAAGCCACATCCCCGGACTCTCCTAGGAAAACCCCCCACTAACGCAACTCTCTCCGGACTTCAGAAATCAAAAACAAATACCAGCCATCCTTTAGTCGTACTTGAAACACTCTTCAATATAATTTAGAATATATAACATATTTTACCGACTTGACGTTAAAGGGTAGTGTCAGCGGTACACACCAATGAGAAAGTTAACTTGCACGGGCTTTGGGTTAGCATTAGCTTTAATGCTAGCTAGCGCTCGGCTAGCCCGCTAATGCTGTCAACTTCAGGTTTGTTTACACCAATTAATATCAATGATGAGTTTTATATGCCGACACAAAACAGTTCCAACAAACATCCAAAATATTTTCCTAGAGTCTAATATTTTATAATTAAATTTTAACGGACCTTTTCTACACAGTATCGTATAAAATCTTTTTAAAATTCTCCTGGTAACATTAGCCAATTAGCAAGCTACATTTCGCGAACTGCTGCAGCGAGGACGCGTTTAAAGATTTTTTTACCTTAATAATAACTGGCATAAAACACCAGAGGATAAAGTAAACACCAGAGCGGTTTAATTATTAAAATGGTATATACAAATTAATCTACATTGCAAAAGTCAGCTATGTAGCAAGCTAAAACAAAACCTTATTAGGAGGACATTCAACCCACCTAAGACTTTAGATCTTCTCTTCCACCAGGAACTGTTTGTTAAAGCAATAAATCCCTTTAACTATCAGGCAAAAGGTTTGGGTGTTTTATTCCTTCAAAATCATACTTTTCATTCATTCGCCTGCCCCAAATCAACGGACAGAACATGTGCCACTTGTGTCGTTTTCCCAAGTTTAACTAAACCGTACAGGCTGTGAGGTCCTAAAGGCAGAGAGATGGAGCCTTTTTTGTTCAAAGTGGAGCATTCAGCCACTAGGGGCATGGGTGATTTTCTTTACAAAAACTTGGCAGGCAGCTCTTTCATAAAGCAAAGGCCCAAAATCTCGCGTTTATTTGAAAAAAATAATAATAATAATTTTAAAAAAAGTTTATTGTCTGTTACAGACAATATTGCCTGTTAATTTAATTCAGGTACAATTGTCAGTCTCTGGTTTAGAGGTCGATTGTATTATTATTATATAGATATTATAGCATCATTATATATTTATATCATGTTTACCTTTTAGTTTGTAGGAAAGCATACATGAAATAAATTAATATTTTTTGACTACATTTTTTAAATTAGCCTACAATTAACAGTTGCTGAGACTATATCACGTCAACAGAATGAAATAAAGCCATAGTGGTTTTCATAGCTGTCAGTCAAAGCTAATATTTAGTTATTGTGCGAGTATTTGTAATATATATTTTCCCAACATGTTTAGTGATTTAAAACGATTACATCTCCAAAATGATTCATCTTGTGTAGTAAAAATGAAACAGGGCATCAGTGGTCAACTATTATAATATTATTCACACAATGGAGCTCATTCAGCATGTCAGTAAGTATTACAAGTTATTTTAACAGCCTAATGAAAGTAGAAGTGGGCAAAGCAACAGCATTTTATGCCTCTTAATGTGCATTTCTATGTACTTTACAAGATATCTGAGGAATACCCACTGATCTATAATAGAGAATTATATATTATATATAGATCAGTGGGAATACCACAGAATTCTTCTTCTTCTTCTTCTTGTTATTGTTTTCGTTATTATTATTATTATTATTATTATTTGCAATTTTAGAGAGTGTCAGAGGCATATATATATATATATATATATATATATATACATATCTATGGTCAGAGGGCTGTCCTGACATGATTATGTCTAGATTTTAGCCTTATGGTTATCTAGGAAGGCTTCTCAAGAAAGACAAAGCATAATAATACTTAATCATAACAGTGGTGCAATCTGTGCATTTTCTCTCGAAAATTCACCACCAAATTAAAATAGCCTTATAAATGTCTCATAATTGTAGGGCATTATTTGGAAAGGTACTTTTAACTTATAAAATGTAACTTCCGGCGTTGCGAGGCTCCCCGGAATTAGCCGTTTGTTTACACATTTCTTTGGCTTTCAGGAGCATCGTTGAAGCAGTGTGAGGAGAAACTAAAGCAGCAGCGTAAGTTTTTTTTTTTTTCACGTTGTACATGCATTTATTTAAAAAAAATGTTGTGCTCGATCGATGTATTGAAGAATATGTATTTATAACTAGCTGCTTGCTAGTAACTAGTCTCTCGAAGATAAAGGTAGTCACCTTATTATTATTATTTTATTTTGTTTTATCTTATCTTATTAATACCTTATTTAATTGCCATTTTGAAATGAAGAATAATTGCCTTTGGCTTTCTTAACTGGACAACTGTAATTAGCCTGATGTGGACAAAAAGGCCTAAAAAAGGCAAAAAAGGCCATGTATTGAATTATGTTATGTTGATGCAGGTTGGAAAGTCTGACTATTTACCTCAAAAATGCCCTTGTTTGGCAACATTTTCAGTCCCAAAAAAACACCACCTCGGAAATCTGCATCCCTTTCCAATCTACATACAGTAAGTACAATTTTCTGTTAGTAAGATGCATTTTAAATCAAATAATATGTATTTAGAAGCCAAATCATCATTTATTGTTTTTATCAGCTGGATCGGTCAACACGGGAGATTGAATTGGGTCTGGAATATGGATCTCCGGTGATGAATATTGGCGTCCAGAGCTTAAAATTTGAAGATGGCCAGTGGATTTCAGGTATGGCCTCCTGCTATAAAAAGATCAATTAAATGTAATAATAGCTAACCTGTTTAAGGAATGTAATGAATGTCTTTCTCAATCACAGAGTCAGGAGGTAATGTATCAGGAAAAGAGGTACAGCGACTGAAGAAAAGGAATCTACAGTTAGAAGAGGAGAATAATCTCCTCAGGCTAAAGATTGAGGTTCTTCTTGATATGGTGAGTGAAGCCACTATAGCTTGAAAAATATGTAGGCTAAATCTATATACAATTATAAATTACACTGTGCAAACTGCAAAGTGATTTAACTTTTTTCCTTTAAGCTTTCAGAGTCAACAGCAGAAACACATCTAATACAGAAGGAACTTGAAGATGTGAGGAGTAATTCTCGGAGAAAGAAGTGATGAAAGGAAATAAAGGGGATTCAGTCTTTTTTTATGTGTATATACAGTATAGGGATTTTACAATGAAATTGGTGGAACTATTGCAAGACAATATTTAAATATCACTTACATATGTTGTGGATTTTTCTTGGGTGCGGCCAATGAAGTGGAGGAGCAGAGTTCCAGATGTCAAAATAAGACTTTATTTAACAAAGAAACAAAGACGGGAAGACAGTCACAGCATTCCAAATCATTCTCCCCCGTCTCGAGGGCAGGCAACATGACTTTTTGTGAAAAACTGTGAGGTTCCAGGTAAATTCCCTGAATCTCATCCATTATATTCAGTCCTATGCTATACTTTGATATTCAATGTCGTCACAATTCTGCATTCATGCTGGGCTAATGCTGAATGAATGCAGTAATAGCATCCCTCTCATATTCATGTAACATGTGGCCGTGTCCTCCTGAGGTTTCGTTAAGTTTCAAAGGCCTTATTGCTGCAATGGCCCGGTCCTGCAGATTTGCCTTATACAACGTTAGGAAGATTAGACCCTTCCAATCAGAGCAGGCCACACAACTCCTTGTCCAAGCTCTTGTTCTCTCCAGACTGAACTATTGTTATGCTCCCTTGGCGGGTATTCCTTCACTTACTATCCAGCCTCTGCAACTGATCCAGAACGCAGCAGCGAGAGTGGTCTTCAATGAGCCAAAGAAAGCCCACGTCACACCTCTCTTCATAATTTTGCACTGGCTACCAATAGCTGCTCGCATCAAATTCAAGGTACTGATGTTTGCCTACAAGATAACTACTGGCTCTTCAGCAATATACCTAAACACGCTTGTTCAGACCTATTTGCCCTCAAGAAGCTTGCGTTCTGCAAGTGAACGACGCCTCGTTGTGCCATCCCAAAGAGGCACAAAATCACTCTTACTGACCTTTTCCTGGACTGTACCCAGCTGGTGGAATGACTTGCCTTTCTCAATTCGAGCAGCTGAGTCTTTAACCATTTTCAAAAAATGTCTAAAGACACATATTTTTCATCAGCACCTGACCATTTAATACTAGCATTTACCTAATGCAGTGTTTTGTCAAAGTTAACGCCCTGCTGGCTCAACATGCCAGCAGACTGAAGTTTCTGTCTGCAGCCAAATGATAGGTCTTTCAGAAGTTGGATTCGAACCCACTCCTCCAGAGGAGACTGCGACATGACCGCCAGCTGACGAAGGATAGTCCGACAATATTTCAGAAATGTCGAGCAATGTCGAACTGCACAGCCAATCGCGTCGAAGCGCTATGACATTTGGGCCAATCGCTTCGAAGCGCTATAACGTTTCCAGCCAATCAAAAAGCGCTATTCTTAACATTTTCTTAACATTCGTGACATTTGACCAATCAGAGTACAGGGGGATGTCGAAGGCACGTTTCCGCGTATCGCCGCTAGGTGGAGGGGTCAGCGCTTCTAGTCAGGTGTCAATCAAATTACCGAACCGCGCCGAAGGTGTACGAAAGAATGACATAATCCTCAGGGGGCGTGTCAGAGGTCAAAAAAGTTCAGTAGTATTGAAGTTCGTGACCTACGACGAGCGTCATTGCCGCGGAGCTTGTTGTGGATTTTTCTTGGGTGCGGCCAATGAAGTGGAGGAGCAGAGTTCCAGATGTCAAAATAAGACTTTATTTAACAAAGAAACAAAGCCGGGAAGACAGTCACAGCATTCCAAATCATTCTCCTCTCTCCTTATATTATATACCCTTTGTTCTCTCCAAATTTGGTCATTTTCTGTTTTTTCTTTGTTCCGGTTATTTTTTATTGGTTATAGATACCTGATTTGCCACAATTGTTTCCAACCCTTTTGGCCTTGTTTTTTAATGGTGGAATGTGGTCCGATCAGCCATTTAGCTTTTATTTCGCCACCTTCTATTGGTTGGTAGTGGCCACATGAGGAGGTGTGCGTCAAATCCATCCACCTGCTCCTGATAATATTAGATTATTTCAAGTTCACGTTTACTGTCTAATGAGAGGTCCATTGTCTAATGAAAAGACCATTATACGTGTTCCTGATAATATTAGATTATTTCAAGTTCACTGGTGTACTGTCTAATGAAAGGTCCACTGTCTAATGAAAAGACCATTATATGTTCATCATTCCCCATCACTTCATCCAGGGTTAACATAATTCAGCATATTAATTTATATACTGATTATTTTCACATAACGTTCAATAAAATTACACAATACATATTACGCAATTGATTTTTTTTAAATTCTTTATATCACTTTGTATATTTCCTTTTTAAATTTTTTACCGTTTCATTGCCAATTATGTGTAAAAGAATAGTGTTTTTTTAGTTTTAATGAATAATTTCAGGTAATCTAATTTGTGCATTTTCTGTTTATTTTGCCTTAAAATAACTGTGTTGCATTGGAAATACATTCAAAACTATAAAAAAAAACATCTGCTGAATTCAACAGAATGTTTTCAGATTACATCAAATCAGCTGAAGCTCACTTATAATGTGTTTAGAATACAATAACTTGTCTTATAGCCAGTTATTATACCAAATCCTCATTCCTTTGGCCCCAGTAAGTGCTCTTACATGACAGTCCCAAAACCTTTCAGCATGTGTAGATCTGAATGTGCATTCAAATAACAGAAAACAATTACACTCTTTCTTTGGTTCAACAGTAAGATTAGCCAAGAGCTGTAAAGGTTTAAACATGTACATGCTGATTTAAGAGGATTTTCATATGGAGTGTGAGGCACGTATTACACGCCTAAGGTAGAAAATTCTAGATCCGGCTTTTTTCTTCTTCTTCTTCTTCTTCTATAATTATAAACCAAATACATTTTGAATTATAATAATTGCTGTACCAATTTTATGGCAAAGTTTTTCTACTATGTAATTTGACTTTTCAAAAGTGTACCTGTCAAACTGTTAAACTCCAGATTTCCAAAACAATAAAAGAACACTTGTTATTGTATCACATCCAAACTACTTACATCAGTGTAATGACTCTGTGTTGTTTTTAGAATGAAAATGCATTGTGCAAGTAACTGTACTGACAAAACAAGTAAACAACCAAACAATAATTCTGTAATACCACTTGTACTGTCCAGGAATTTCACCTCATTACCTATAAATAAGAGACTTTGTGAGCAGATTAATTACAGATTATTAGCAGTGAGTACAAGGCAAGGAAGGAGGTGCACCAGCAGGTTTATTTAGCAGATTATGCTTTAAAATAATTCATATGGACAGTGCAATGGGGCTTGCTTGATGACAAGACTTAGTGCCTTATGTATCTAGATTATATACATTATGTCTACTAAGAAGGCCAGGTAGATCATACAGCTACTTGAAGAAATTTTCTGCCATTTCAAAAGCCAGGTAAGACAATTACTTGTGTTTCAAGTATCTTAAAAAACAATCAAATAATTGTTCTCAAGATTATATTTATGTTTATTTATCTATGAAGATTTTAAATCTTCCAGGTAAAAGCATCTGGATTTCACTTGTTCTTATGACCACTCATCCTGGTGGTTTCATTAATTGTGATATACAAATGTTACATTTAGAGTCTATATGGTTATGCAAAACTTTTGCATGACTAAATACTTCCAGAATAATTCTAGAGACTCTGTAAAACAATGTAGTGTTATGGACACTAATACCAAATGAATAGAAATGATTTTAAATACTGTGAGCTCTACACATTTGCTCGATACAAAGAAGTGGAGTAAAAAGCATATTATTGTATAGAGGTCAGATTTAAATCAGAATTTTACAACAGGATCTTGATGAATTGCAGTAATGTAAAATTTTAAAGTAGTAACTTTTAACAGTCTGTCCCAATTGTAATCTGTCAGATGTCTGGTTACGTCAAAAGCCAGACATTTTAAGTCAGATTATATTACAGTAATGCACAAGAGTAAAAGTATCCACACCCTGAATGTATTCCCTCATCATTGTACAAATAATGCATGCTGTTAAATTAATCACATTTCCATACGTTTTGTGATGCAACATACAAGCAAGAATAAAATGTGAGGTGTACCACGGACTTGGCATTTGAAGACTCAATCAACTATAACACAAGTCACTAGATTAAAAAAAAACTTAAAAGAAACTTCATGATCCAAGTTTCTGATATTTACTCAATATGATACATTATGTGTCAGTCAGTGTCAGTCAAGTAATGAGTAGGTTGGCCTATGACTGTACTTCCTGGAGGTGAAGGGAAACATGTGTCTTGTACTCATGTACTAACTTCCTCTGCAAATGTGATGCAGGTTCTTGAACAGCAGCACATGTTCGGTAGTGCATCAGCTGAATAGAAATTGTTCTGTCTGATCACGTTTTTTTTTAAATTCTACATATATCAAAAACCTTTTATGTCTTCTCTTTTGGAGGCCTGAGCAGCTATGGGAATTATTGTAGAGGATCGAGAGACGGTAGGTGCCCCAGATGGTGGCTGGGGCTGGATCGTTCTGCTTGGATGTTTTGTCATCACTGGCTTCTCATATGCCTTCCCGAAAGCTATAAGTGTGTATTTCAAAGAACTGATGACGGAGTTTGACTGTGGATACAGTGACACAGCCTGGATTTCATCTATAATATTAGCAATGCTGTATGGTTCAGGTAAGATACTATAAATTGAATTATAAAACCTTTACATGTTTTAGAAAAATCTTTTCTTCTTCTTCTTAATGCTCAATATATTTATGTTAATTTAATCCAGGTCCAATCTCCAGCATCATGGTTAATAAATTTGGATGCCGGCCAGTGATGTTGGTTGGAGGATTGCTGGCCTCAGGAGGGATGATAATTGCATCTTTCTCTACTAACATTATCCAGCTTTATCTCACTGCAGGTGTCATTACAGGTAACTAAAAGACATTTCATATCAAACATTTATAAATTTATAAACAGTTAGTTTCAGTGCTCAAACTGACTTTTCACTGTTTGTATTACTTTGCTTGTCCTTATTTGTGCGTTCCAGACAGACTGTAGTTTCGGTCTTGCTATGAAATGTGGAGAGTTTTTAGTGACAGTATGTTACATTGTTACGCCAGTAGGTGGCGATGTGTGACTGTCTTTATGAGTGAGTCATTGAATCTTTCGTTCATCCAATTCGTTCAAATACACTGATTCATTTGGGAACTACACCCAGTCTGCTTTGACTTAAATATTTTCATTAGTAACTGTCAGCATGTCTCTAAGTCTGCTTAAAAAAAACTTAATATCGGTAAAAATGTTATAAGAAATATCACACTCACAATTGTGCTGTTAGTCTGAATATGAGCAAATGCAATACTGGTTAAAGGGATAGTTCACCCCAAAATTAAAATTCTGTTATCATTTACTCACTCTCATGTTGTTCCAGACCTTTATGACTTTCTTTATTCTATGGGACATAAAAGAAGATATTTTGAATAATACTCCTAATCAAACAGTTTTGGTTTCTGAGATGTTTCTCAAAATATCTTATTTTATGTTCTGTGAAAGAAAAAAAAAAAGCTTTGGAACAACATGTCAAGAAAGTAACACGTCGCCACCTACTGGCGTAACAATGTAACAATATCATAGTGCTGATATTCAGACCAACAACATGACATTTATATTTTGATTAAAAAAATTTACTGGTTTACATTTTTCAAAAAGGAGAATCGAACATTGGGGGTATTGATATTACTATAGTATACACAACACAAAGCTTTGTTTTATAAACAAAAAAAATACTATTATAAAACCGAGTCCTTAAGTTGTTAATGACAGAGTTGTTAAATTCCATATTTTTAATGAATAATGCCTTTGTCTCTATAAAGGTCTTGGACTGGCTTTAAACTTCCAACCATCACTGATTATGCTGGGGTCTTATTTTGACAAACGCAGACCACTTGCCAATGGACTGGCAGCAGCTGGAAGCCCTGTATTTCTGTCAGCTCTTTCTCCATTAGGACAACTGCTGCTCAACCACTATGGATGGAAAGGAGGCTTTCTCATCACTGGTGGTCTTCTGCTCAATTGTTGCGCCTGTGGAGCAATTATGAGACCCCTGAAATGCAAAGAAAGGAAAGCGATAGCCTGTTCCCAAGAGCTCAAGAAAATGCTGCCTCCTGAGGCTGGACAAGAGAATATAGTTTGTGAAAACAATAATGATAAAAAGCCCAGTAAAAAGAAGCTTTTGGACTTCAGTGTTCTTGCTGACTTAGGGCTTATTATCTATATTATTGCAAAATTTATAGTTGTCCTCGGCCTATTTGTTCCAACTATTCTACTAGTCAACTACGCTAAGGACCAAGGAGTGCCTGACCAGGATGCTGCCTTTTTGTTGTCTATTATAGGATTTATTGACATCTTTGCTCGTCCCACGTGTGGCATAGTGGCCGGTTTAAAATGGATCCGACCCAAGATGTCTTATTTCTTCAGCCTTGCCTTGCTCTTCAATGGCCTAACAGATGTTTGTTCAGCTACAAACACAGACTATAAGGGGCTAGTTATCTTCTGTGTGTTCTTCGGGCTGTCTTATGGCATGGTGGGTGCTCTGCAGTTTGAAGTGCTAATGGGTATTGTGGGAAAAAGCGGGTTTTCCAGTGCACTTGGCCTAGTGCTTCTTATTGAGGCAGTGGCTGTGCTGATTGGACCTCCCTCTGCTGGTGAGTTATGATAAAACATGTATTAGATTGAATCGTCCGTTATGAAATGGTCATTTTATGATAAATTGGTAAATGTAATAAATAATGTTTTCTTTCATGTATTTTTTCCCCATAGGTTATTTGGTGGATAGGTACAAGAACTATGAACTGATTTTTTACATGGCTGGAGGAGAGCTGATCACTGCTGGAATATTTCTTGCCCTTGCATCATTCATCTTTATTAGCCGAAAGAAACACAAAGACACTCAGCAGAAACATCATGGTGATGTGGCAATCAATCCTAAAAGATAAACAGAGGAGAAAGCTGAAATTTGGGACATTTATGTTCAATTACTCATATTTTGTTTACTTATGTGTATTATGAATATTAGTGTCTTATATTGAGTGAGGTTTTAGATTTTCCTACTTTCTAACTCTTGCATATAAATTACACAAAATAATTGCACAATCAGCAAAACCACTTTTGAACACGTGGGTCAATGAGAAATAAGGATGTCTGAGACAATAAAAAGGATTTTGAGTGCCATGTTCTTAGAAATGTTATTTTATATTTATGTTGGTTTTATGTGCTGTAGGCCTATATACACAAATGTTTACCTTTTAATTGAATCTACATGAATCAGTGTTGTTAACTGAAACTATTTTTAAAAACATTTTTGTAACTAAAATGAAGACGAAAGAATTAAAATATTGGATAAATGGATGAATGTCTTAAACGTAAAAAAGGGGAAAAATAGAAACGTTGCCATGGCAACTTACTGAAATAAGTTTAAGTTGAAATACTCAATCTAGTAAAACTAAAACTTAAATAAAAAGAAAGATAATAGAACTATTAAAAGTGACAAGCACGACTAAAACGTTAAAATGAAAATGAAAACTGCAACTATAATATAAGATACAATATAATTAGTGCTGTCAAACGATTAATCGCGAATAATCGCATCCAAAATAAAAGTTTTTATTTATATAATATATGTGTGTATACTGTGTATATTTATTATGTATATATAAATATACACACATACAGTATATATTTTGAAAATATTTCCATGTATATATTTATATTAATATAATTGATATTATATATAAATATTTTAAATGTTTAAACATAACATATTTTTCTTAAATATATACATGCATGTGTGTGTATTTATATATACATAATAAATATACACAGTACACACACACACACATATTATGTAAACAAAAGCTTTTATTTTGGATGCGAATAATCGTTTGACAGCACTAAATATAATATATCATTATATAATTATATAATTATATATAAACTATTAAATAAAAGATGTAATATAATAGGTTATATCATTATATAATTCTATAATGATATTAACTATTAAAACAACACTGCATATAATGAGAAATGTAATACAACATATGAATAGATCATGCCATCGCATTGGCTAACTTCCTCTGTCGTAGAAACTATTTGGAATTTTGATTGGCCAGCCCAGCAGTCAATCATCAACAGGACGGTCGCCTGACGTCACTCTCAGGAAGCGGCAAAATAGTGCTTTCAGCAGTATCAATTTGACTCGGTGAGGTCGCGTCATATTTAACTTTAAAACAGCCCATTTTAAGGCTCACAGAACACAATAAAGTTATTCAGTCCTTTCGGGTATATTTAATTTTAGGACCAAACATAATCTTTTTTATTTCCTGAGGGTTTTCATCGTCACAGAGTGTTTCAACAATGCCGAGAGGAGGTGAGTATCGTGTGCTTGCTTGATCGCTTTCTAATGTTTTCCAGTAACCTATACCGCCAGAGCCAGTATTGTAGTAAAAAAAACGCATGAAAGGGAAATTGGAAGTGAAGGTGAATTTATGGTCCTAGGGGATACTGTTAATGGTTAGAGCTTTTCTATAGTGGGTAACAAACCTCAGGCCATGCTGGGCCAGCGCAGCCACATGGATTGTCTGAGAAGTGTTACAGCTTCATCGACAATTCTTATTCATGCTTAGCCTAATTATGGTAGTACGTAGCTGCATGTAGTGTTATTATCTCTTTTTTGAAATATTTTAAATGTATTTAATTTTTATTTTACCTTGCCCACCACCTTAGGCAAAAAAAGCCATAAGGGCCGTGGGAAGCAGTTCAGCAACCCTGAGGAGATTGATCGGCAGATGAGAGCTCAGAAGGAAATGGTGAGTGCACTAGTGTTCATCTTCTGTCACGCACACACTCCTGAAAGTGATACAGTGGAGGTGTTGTTTGCTGAGCATCAATTTGTATAATGGAAACTCTGATTCATTTGGGTCTAGGAAGAAAATGAAGGGGCTGAACGTGGCAGTTCATCAGAATCTGAAGAGGAGAGCAGCAGTGATGATGAAGTATGGCATTTTAATTAAATTCACTTAAAGTGTTCACCCAGAAAGGAAAAATGTTATTTACTCACCCTTGTTTCAAACCCATAAGATGTTGGTTAATCTTTGAAACATGAATAAAGATTTTTTTTAAATGAAACCTGGGACATTTCTGTTCCTCCACTGAAATTCTACACAACCAAAATGTTTAAAAATATTTATAAAGACATTGTAAATGTAATCCATGTGAAACAAGTGTTTTAATCGAAGTATTCGGAAGAGAGACAGTTGCTTTATAAGATGAACAGATTCAATTTTAGGTTTTGATTCACCTATAAACATTGATCAACCCACATACATACAGCACATCAAATATGATAAACATAAGCTCAAACTGGCTTTACATGAGGATTAAAGAGGTTTATTCTAGTGTATTAGCCTAAGCAGGTACAGTTGAGCTGCTGTTTATATTATTTTGATGTGCTCTGTGTTTGTGTGTTGATCAATGTTTATGAATAAAGGTCTAAATTAAATCTGTTCATTATATTAAGCATGTCTCTTCAGAAAACCTGGAACCGCTTTTTCATATGCTTTACTTTTACAATGTCTTTTTGTACTTTTTAATGCTACTTGGTTACAAGGACTTTTAATTGATTGACAAAAATAATGAGAGAATATTAAAAATATCATCATTTGTGTTCCAAATATGAATATAAGTCATGTGGGTTTTGAATGGCATGAGGGTGGGTAATTGATGAGAGAATTTTAATTTTTTAGTCAACTAACCTTAAATTAATAAGATAATTTGTTATTAGGGAAATAGTTTAATATAAGATGGTGATAGTGTTGCAGAGGCTGTTTCTGATTTATGAAGTTTTTTTCTTGATTTGTTCTCTCTCGAAGCAGCCTAAAAGGAAAGGTGTAGAAGGACTGATTGAAATCGAGAATCCGAACAGGGTCTCCCAAAAGAGTAAGAAGGTTGTGGAAATAGATGTCAATGCACCTAAAGAGCTCTCACGTCGGGAAAGGTATGTGGGACAACATATACTTGAGAACCTCAGAGTCAAATAAACTGTTGTTTTATTGCTTTATTTATGTGTTTCCTTGTATAGAGAGGAGATTGAAAAGCAGAAGGCTAAGGAGCGATACATGAAGCTGCATCTAGAGGGGAAGACTGAGCAGGCCAGGGCAGACCTGGCCAGGCTGGCCATTATAAAAAAGCAGAGGGAGGACACAGCAAGAAAGCGAGAAGAACTAAGGAAAGGTGAACTGATAGCATTATGTTTTCTAATGAGAGATCAACCAATAGCTATGCTTCCATCCAAAGTTGCGAATTTAACTTATGCACAAAACTGGAATATCACAAAAAACATTTGCAAATAAAGCACCATTTCCATCCAGTGAGACTGGTTGGCCCAGTTATGCCGTCCCATGGTCACATTACTTTTTTTTTTCATATGTTTTTTTATGAGCTTTTTTAGAATTTATACGTATCTTGGTATTTCCATTCAGTGTTCGCACTGTTCGGTCTTTTTTTTTTAATGCGATATCCCAAAATGCACAATAAAAATAACCATAAAAATAGGTGGATGGAAATATAGCTAATGATAACATAAATATAATTTGTGGTGTGTACATGTTGAGAGATACCCAAACCAGGGCCAGTGGGCCAAAGTTTGCCCATAATAACCTTTGATATGGCTTGCTTACCATAAAAAAAATTCTATTATTTTATTATACAAACAAAAATATATGTTGATATGGCCTGCCATACAAAAAAATTAAACAGTGAAGTAGATCTTTCTTTTTAACTTTTTTTTGTTTCAATGAAACTCACTATTATAAATGTAGAGAATATAAGTGAATTTGTACTTTTTATGTACATTTAATATAATAAATGGATATAATACATTTACTTCTGGGTCAAGGCCCTCAATCAAGATTGACTTTTGGCTTTTCATAGTAAAAAGTTTGTGTACGCCTCCTCAAGATAATACTGATGGACTAGTTAAACGGATCGTCCATCCAAAAACTCCTTATTTTTGGGTGAACTATCCCTTTAATAACTAATAATGACACTGATCTTGTCTGTTTCTCTGCTTTTTTTTTTTCCAGAAAAAGAAGCAGAAGAGGCAAAGTCGAAACACTAGTCCAAGCATCATCACACAGGACAGGGCTTTTCTGGGGAGGGAGGGAAGGGGACTAGTTATTTAGAGGAGACTGCTCAGGGGAATCTGTACATGTCATCCTTCCATCCATCCAAGGTTGGAAGATTTGGACATTTATAGGAAGTCAAATGGAAGGTGGTGTATGATGTTGGAGTTTGTTGGGTTTTTAATTTAAATACCAGCCAACTTCACTCACCTTATCCTTCCCCTGACACATTCACTGTGCGCAGACTCTAAAGCTGCTGGAGTTTACTCTCAATTTCTACATTTCTATGATGTTATCACCATTACATTAGATTGGGATGTTATGGAAGAGTGAGGTAGGGTTGCAGGTGAGCTGATAGGGAAGAATGAAGCAGGTTGTAGTGTGGAATAGTCCATCACTAACTTAGACATTTTGTATTTTTATGTAAAGAAAAATATCAGCCCTTCTACTGTACTGTCTTTTGTCAATCTTTGTGGCCTCATCCTGTTTAAGTGCAAAATGCATCTGTAGTCATTTAAAGGTTAATAGAAGGGTATTTTGGTTGTTACCTTGTGAAATCAGGGCATGTTGGAACCTAATGCTGCAGGTTACATCATTTAAAATGTTATTGTTTTTAAGTACTTAAACACAATCTAATGCAATCTCACAGAAAAAGGCATCGCTATAAACAGGACAGTATTAAAGTAGCTGCTTCAGCACAGCTGATGGAGCTGTTGCATGTCTCTGCATTCACCACATCATCTTCTATAATGCCCCTTTACTCAGGGGTTTTCCATTTCTCTTGAGGTGGGACCATTGTTCAGACTCACTGGTGTGCCCTCATAGTATTTTGAAGAGTTTTATGCTTTAGCCAATTGCTGGGACCTGACTTGCCTTTACCATTTAAGGAAAGCAATATTACATTGATGATGCTCATGGTGCAACATTTTTTCCAGTTCTTAAACACAATTATTTACAAAGTATTTTAACATTTGTAAAGCATTCACCAGCACTGAAATAAATATTTACATGGGGTATTGATATGAAATCAGTGGAATTCCTTATTTGAAACTTTGTTGTATACAAATAAATAAATAAATTGATAAATGAATAAAAGTGTTTTCTCTTTGTCAGTCAATACTTTTACATTTCAACACAGGGATATTGAATTCACAATATTAATGTAGTGATAGTTGAGATTTGGAAAAAAAATTGATAAGCTAGTCGAATAAAAATTTTTTCATTAATTGAAAAATTCATTTTAGATGGCATATTTATTCTAAGGCTATGATAAATCTGTATGGTGATAATCCAGAGGCTGGAAAAATGGTTGCGAGGATTAGACCCGCATGTTAATCACATTTATAATCGATTATTTACATATTCTTAGAGATCACTTAATTAAAAAAATGCTAAGTTACCTCGTATCCTAAAGCCGAACAGCAAATGTCACGTGTTCCCGTTGCTTTTCTCAACGGTGATGTAAAAGGACCAATTATATGAGCCTGTTGTTACACGAATAGATGGTTTCCAGTTTTCAATATTGTGTATAATAACTGAGCAAAAGTTTATTATTCTAAAGTGAATCGATAGCTTTTTTTATGTAAATATCTGAGATCAGTCCGCGGTATTTAAATATTTAAAATAATACGTTTTTTATACAATGTTCTGACTCTGGCGAATCAAAAACCTTAGTTTGCCGAACCGAATCACTAACCATAGTTTGCGTGAGCCAGTATGCCATGAATTATTTCTTTATTTATACATACATGCATACATTAGAAACGATATTGTATTTTTCTGTTGCAGCGGGCCCCCTGTAGGAGGCTCCATTTCCCCCATAGCATGTTTACTTGGGACATTCCACTGGTTTCAGTTCATAGTCTTAGCCACAGTGTTTCCCTCAAGATGATAATTTGTGATGACACTCCACCATAAATTATATGAAAAAACATTTCCCCTTTCACCTATCTTTCACATCCTGCTGTTTGCACATACAAACAGTGCATATTTAATGGTTGTAATGTGATGGACAATTCACACTTGATTGCCAAAGGTAAGGTAATGAAATGAACATTAATTAATGCCACAAAGTTAACTATGGTGAAGCAACTATACCCAGTTTACGATTAACACAGATGTATATAGAAGTAAATATGTCCATTTTTAATTCATATTCTCTTTCTAGTATATAAAGCCTCTTACTCCATCCACCTGACTCCTGGCAGTTGTTTATATACAATACATAGCAAATGAATGCTCTGTGCTGTGCACATCTACTTCAGTGTTCTCTGTGGCTCAGAGAGGACTGCATGACTTTCACAGCATGATATGAAAATGTCTTTCCTCTTATGCATTTGGTAACTTCCTCTTTCTCCAAGTCAATGAGGTGTGTGCACAAATGTGAAACAGTCAAGTTGAGACTGTTGCTGACACAAGTCTGAATGACATGCCTGTTTACTGACTTCAGAGAACAATATTCTTTATCAAATGAAACTGATATACTCTTGACCTGCATGTACGAAACAAGGACTTGAAGGCGACAGATTCTTCACGATCATGCTAAAGCAGTTTAACATCTTAAAACAGTTTGGAAATGGGGGGAAGTAAGTACTTTCATTTGTTGCTTTCAGACTATGTTTGTGGTGTTTTATGTGACAGTGTTACTGGAATGACACCACATGTGACTAAGTGACTGTTTTATGCAGTAGACTTGCTTATCTTTTGTAACAAAACTAAATATTCATATTATTGATAGCTGTTTTATTTCTCCTAATATGAGCTATTTGTGGTGTAAGGTAGTCTGAAGTGAAGAAGGTGGTTTGTTTCATCGTATGTTGTGGTGAAAACATTAATTTGATAACAGTACAACTGTTCATTAATTGATATGTCTATAACTTCAGCACTTCTTTCTTACATTGACTGGTAAATTTATTTCGGTTCAAGCCTCAAAATAAAATGTCATGACAACAATTATTACAAACAATATTAGATCTTAGATTTCATTGACATTCACGCTCTCTGTGCCTAGCTTAAATATAATTTGACACATATTTCACATATATTTATTATTATGTAGAGTCTAACTAACATGACAGTGATTAGGTGATTGTGTTGAAAAAGGTCATGATAAAATGGTGTCAATTTTTAGTTTGCGAGGGTGGAGAGCACATCTGCAGGTTGCACAGAACAAGATGCTAGTCTTGCAGTCTGCACTGATATGACGTTAACAGGATATTAATAAACTTCTTAACCCCAGACTCAAAGCAGAGACAATACCACGCTGATAAAATTGTTTGTGTGACCTTTGAAGCTGAAAACGTATACCACGTACTGCATGTGCTTGTTTTGGTCCTATGGAACAGCCTATACAATAAAGCCAGCGATAAAATGACAAGTATTTTGTAATTGACATACTGAATGTACACTACTATAGTGGGGGTCAGTAAGTTTTTTTAAAAGAAATAATACTTTTATTCAGCGAGGGTGACGGTAAATATATAATGTTACAAAAGATTTCTACGCTGTAAAAAAGATGAATAACGTCATATCCTTTTCACAGACTAATAAGACTTAAAAACACAGGGATAACAAGAATATCTGATGCAATCGCAGTGTAACCCGGTCACCACTTCAGCGACACAAACATGGCTTCTCATGTTTTTTGTGTTCTTGGATGATGTTGCAAATGTAGGAAATGACATCGTTCATCTGTCTCTGATGATATTTCAGGCTAGAAATTGTGTTCTGTGTATCTACTCATACATGGTGCACAACAGATTGTGGATAAAAGCGAGAGAGTAAAATGGTTTGCGCTTCAGCCCACAGTCCACTTCCCCTCTACCCACGTTGGCCTGTTTTCTACAGCAGCCTTGGCTCTCTAATTTTAGTTTTAGCTGCTTTAGGTCACAGCTGTTGGCAGCTTTTGCAACCGTTGAATTTCTTGTGATTTAAGAATTTACATTTGCATTTATTCATTTAGCAGATGCAATAAACACGAGATGTGCTAGTAATACAATGTTTCCGCCATCGTTCAGAAAAGTACAAAGTAGAATAAGGAGGAAATGAGAAAAGTGAAAGCATAGAGGATGCTGTCCTTAATCTGGATGAGTTTTTTTGCTGTCCAACAAAACTGGGATTTTTCACTGTTTGCATCACTGTCAGTCTGTTATTAGCAGTGGCTGGTTAAAAGTGTCTCTCTTTGTAAGTTAGTCATTGAATCATTAATTCGAAGGATTTGTTTATACACACTGATTCAATTCAGAAACACTGGCTGCATCAAAAATCACATAATACTTTGTGACCATTAAAAAAGTAAATAAATAAACTCTGTATATGAATGTGTGTAGCAGGAATGAAATCCCAATGTAGCACAATAGTCATGTTGTTATCATCATGTAACCTATCAACGTCAGCATCACTGCCATTCACTAATACTCTCCCGTGGCCTTATGGGATAGTAAAGCGTCGATTGTATGCATACTTCACTACCTTGCTTGGTTGTCTGTGTACTTTTTGCCGAATGTTTTATGAATATTGTGAATTCGGACATTCTACACTTTTCACATACTGTTTTTCACCTACTAAATAGTAGGGAAGCATATTCAAATGCAGCCACTGTCTTTATGAGTGAGTCAATTGTTCAAAAACACTGATTCTTTGAGGAACAAAACGGTCATCACGAGTGAGTCATTGAATCATTCACTGAACCAATTCAATCCAATTTACTCAGTAAATAACTTGTTGCTTATAATTAAGCAATATTATACATTTACAGTCATGCTGTTGGTCAAAATATCAACACAGCTGCAGCATCATATAGCTTGCCATCTGTATTATGTAAGTAATGTTCACGGTAATTGTTTCTTTAATGTAGGTCACAGGATGCAACTGATCTTCTCTCAGAGGATCTTGTTTTGGTAGGGCATTTCCACCACTATTACACCTTAACTAATAAATCTGCATATGGCACAGTTTTTTGAGATGCCTACATACACACAAGCTGTGCTAACAGAATATGAATACAAGGCCCTGTAAATGAATGCTCCATCTGGTTGCTTTAAGGTTGAACAGCGTGTGGAGCCAGCAAAGAAAGCTGCCCAGATCATCTATAAGAAGTTGGTAGGCTGCCTGCAGAGTCAGCAGGGACTGGACTCAGAGAGACGGATGGTAAGCTGACCCCCTATTCAATCATGTGGTTTGTAAGTGTGTTGGACGAGATTTTGAAGCAGATTAAGCAGTTGCTGTATATGAAAAATAAGTAACGTTCAAAAAGACAAATGAAATGGTCATATGATGAAATGCTGTGGCTGTGAAGATCATCTACATGGACCACCATCACACTGGATGGAGGTGGGATTTCTTCCAATAGTTTATCTTGGCCTGCCATTTTGTTAAGAAACCTAATCCCAAATTGCTGATGGAGAGTCCCTGAATCTGTCTTCTGAGGTTTTCGTTCTGTCTGTATATGTGGATGATTATGTCTGGACAGAAAAGTTTTGGATATGCTTTGAATGTGTGGCAGCTGCTCATAAGTGCTAAATACAGGCCTTCAATTTCTTTTTCCTCAAGAACATTATTATTTTTTGTTTCTTTGTAAAACAAGATTCAGTGTGGAAAATCTGCTCAGGCTGCTCAGTTTTGCCCTCTTTTTTTCTTCCTTTGGATCTTGTCTTGTGCCATGAATTTACACAATTATTTTACATTGCCCCTTAACTGTGATACCCATGTAAACTATTGTAAGTAGATAGTTCTAAAGCAGAACTATCAAAAATCATGCCATGCAATACTTCCTAATTTCCTCACATAACCCATTCATACTTTGATTATTTACAGAAAAAGTTACCCCTCATGATGCTGTCTGTCAGTATGGCTGAGAGCTTTAAGGATTTTGATGGCGATTCCTCCATAAGGTGAATATTTTAATATTTTAATGTTTTAACATTGTGTGAATAAACAATACCTCAGAGTTGCCTTGGAAATACACCCTTTACACACCTGAACTTTCCTGCAGAAAAGTTCTGGAAATGTGCTGCTTTATGCAAAATTTCCTGGCACGGACTCTGGCTGACTTTGAGATGAAGTTGGAAAAAGTTGTTCTTGTGCCTCTGAATAAGCTCAGTGAGGTAGTTTTTTTCTTACTACCAAACTATATGAACTGAAACAGGCAGTATTCATGACCCATTCATGACCGATGTTATCCATGCAGGAGGATCTGCCAGAGATCTTGAAAAACAAGAAACAGTTTGCTAAACTTACAACAGACTGGAATAATGCTCGCATCAGGTGATTTTCTTTCTTTTTTTTTAACAATATGACCAAAATATGTTTCCACTTCTCCTTCAATGTAAATCACACCTTCATATCTTTACGATCCTCTTTTATTAAGATTGTGTCATGAACATTTACACAATCTGTCTCTCACTTTTAGATCTCAGGCCAGCACAGGCCCACAGGCCAAGCAAGACGGACTACGAGAGGATGTAGAGGAGGCCTGGAAAAGACTGGAGTCTATAAAGGTTATGCTTGGATAAAGTCGTTTTCTTCACTAGTCACAGATTTATTATATTATTGTGGCCAATTTAATATCTAGTTCAGTCATGAAACTCTAGGTGGCACAATCACATGATTTACTACACGGTACAAGCTGACTGGCCTGTTTCTGCACCTAATTAACCAGTTTGTTCAACATTTAAATAGTCTGGTTCAGTGTTTGCTGAGTTCCTCTGAACCCTCCACCTCCCCCAGCTCCACCTGTCTAGATCTGCTATGGGATTTATGTATGCCTATTCATGCAGCAGCAGTAGCAGCATTTTTTTTACATGTTCACAGCAGCATGTTTGTGTATCTACTGGCAGTAGCAAGTCCATACTTGAACAAATACATTAGCATTGATATATACATAACGTGCTAAAACTATTCTGAGAGCTGTCATGGTTGGACAATATTTTGTCATTCTCATTCTATAACCTACTACTTCCTGCTAGCTGATCTCAACATGAAAGAGGTTCACTTCAGATTGTTCTAACCTAGGGTGCTTTTACAAGTTGTTATGATAAAATAACATTTGGCTACCAACTGAAACTTTACAGCTTGTTCAAATCTAATTCACATCACTTGATTATCTCATTTCCTTTCTCTGCTGTTTATATTGTCAAAAAGCATGTTACAATGTATTGTGAAAAAAGTCAGAAAACATATTTGTGGGTTGGCGAGTCAACATGAAATGTGTGGTTTCATCAGAAGAGATCTCTGTATTTTCAAGGAATGCACAGCAAGGAAATCAATAAAACAACAAATTTTCTTTTTCTCAGGATCAGTACTCTGCAGACCTCTATCATTTTGCCACTAAAGAAGATGAGTATGCCAGCTACTTCATCCGTGTGAGTACCTATGTTCTTACTTAGTGTTTCTCAACCATTTGCAGCCCCGCAGGCCCATCAGTAATGCCCTTTTTCACCAATACCATGTCAGAATTGTGTTCCTTTTAACTCATATTACACAAGATATCATTGATCATTATCATCATTAACATTATAAAAATGTCCATTATTACAGTGATTAGATTTTAAATGTCAGTAGTCAATACTGTGAGTAAAAAACTCACTAAGTGAAAAAAAAACTTGAGTTATCTTTACCTTATCTGTAATTTTTAAAATAAATATTTATTTATTTGTATATTTTGCCACTTTTATTTTATTTTTATTTTTCAGTAGACTTAGTGTATATAACTGTCTGACATTTAATGTTATTTGTATTATATGTATGTATACAATATAAAAATTTTTTTTACTTTTGTAATTTATTTATAAATAAATATATTGTCTTACTATTGCCATTCAGTTGTCCCGGGATGATTCCTTGGGATGTTTTCAGTCAGTAAATTGAAAAAAGATGTTTAAGCTTGTTTTTTTGCCCTTCTGACAGCTTCTAGAGCTACAAGCTGAATATCACAAGGCCTCACATGAATTCCTGGAGAAAAACATAACCGAGCTCAAAGAGAGTCACAGCCACACAGGTAAGGAAAAGGGTGATTAGCAGTGTTTAAAACATCTAAATATTCACGTGTTACACAGACAGCAGCATTATCACGACTTTGAAATGAATTATTTGTCTGTTTGAAGAGCCCCAATTGAGTTCATCAGAGAAAAAGGTTTTTGGAGAGCCTCTGCTGTCTCACCTTGAGAGCGGTGAAAGAAAGATTGCCGTCCCTATTGAGGAGTGTGTCAGCATGCTGCTACGTACAGGACTCAGGGAAGAGGTGAGCACTCAAACATGCATATTTAAAAGCCACATCTGCACTTACACACAGATAATTGCACACCCACATAACTGCATGCCCAGTATCATCAGTATAGTGTTTCACTTCTCCACTCTCATCTTAACAATCTCTCACTATCTATCTTTACAACTGTCATCTAGGGTTTGTTCAGGCTAGCAGCTGCTGCATCTGTTGTAAAAAAACTGAAAAGCTGTCTGGATTCAGGGACTGTTGACCAGAATGAGTTCAGCTATGACCCACATGCTGTCGCAGGTGAGCCATAGCAACTTTTCTGTGTGTTTTATGTGACGGTAACTTTGTTTGCATGAGTTTAGCGTTAGCTGATGCCTTAACTGACAATACTGGGAAAAGTGCTTTGTGTTACTCTGAATGTGGTTGCGATATGTGGTTGAGGTGACAAACTGCAGCATATAAAATGTTGCTAGGACTTCATTGTCTATTACAGGAACATTTCAGCCATCATTTATTCATGTCGCTTCAAACTTGTATGATTTTCTTCTGTGGAAAACAAAAGAAGAACTTCAGCAGAATGTCCAAGCTGCTCTTTTTATACACTAATAGTGAATGGGGACTGTCTAAAAATGATTAAATGCAGCTTAAACATCTGTGTGCTATATTGATATACCAATTGATATATTTAATTTGGTTTTGTTTGTATTGTCTTTGCAGGTGCTCTTAAGTGTTACTTGAGAGAGTTGCCTGAACCGCTCATGACATTTGAACTTTATAATGACTGGTTCAAAGCTGCAGCGTAAGTCTGTCCATGCACTTGTTTATTTCTGTATCAATGGTGTTAAAGCACCATTTAAATTGTCTTTAATTTTTGTTTTTTGTTTTTAGAGAAAAAGAAACAGATGAAAAATTAAAACAGTTGCGGACAGTGTTGCAAAAACTTCCCACAGAAAACTATAACAACCTCAGGTATGTTAGAGTTTCAACTCTGAATGTTTTATATCCACTGAGTTCAGCTCATGAAAAATGGGGGCAAAAACAAAAGTGTTGCGTTTATAATTTTGTTCAGTATATTAATGCACATTTTCACACCTCACATTCACTCTGTGTGTCTATATCTTTGACGTATCGCTCTCTTCATCAGATACCTTGTCCAGTTCCTGTCACACTTGTCAGAGCAGCAAGCGGTTAACAAGATGACACTCAGTAATATTGCCATAGTGCTTGGGCCTAATCTACTGTGGCCTCGCTGTGAGGGGTCAGTATAGCACACACAACCACAAATCTAGACTAAATTATGCATTTAAAATGTAATCTCGTATAATTTGTTTGTCTCTCTGTCTTTCTTTTTTTCAGAGAGACGTCATTGTTGGACATGGCATCTGCCTCTTCGGTGCAAGTTGTGACGGTCATAGAGCCACTTATACAGTATTCCAAGAGCCTCTTCCCCGAAGGTACAGGAACATTACATAAGTAATGGTTCACTGTTGTTTTTAATGAGGTATAAACAGCAATAAATGACCTTATTACATCCAGAATTTCATTTCTGTTCATCCTTTAATGCAGGGGTTCTCAAACTTTGTTTTGTCAACCAAACCTCTTAGACATAAAATATTTCCTTGAAGTACCCCCTGATATTTTAAGTTAATATAATTTAGTGACAGGTTTGCATGTTTACAATTCTCTGATGTCTGGTTACATGTCATGCAAACAGATACAATTTTAACTTTTTAGTAAGTGTTTTATTTTGAGCTGGTCTTTAAAGTAGACACAAATCTCTCTTTAGTTGTGACAGAGTCTCAGTCCACATTACATTCACACTTCTGATAATACAATTTTTCATTAATAATGTTATGTTTTTACTCTAATTACAAAAATGGCGATAAAAATATATTAATGTTGTAACTTTCAATTGTACTGTAAAATACAAAGGAACATTTTGCTAGTAATTATAATAATTTTATTTTACACTTCAAGTTACAATATTAATGTTTCTGTCTTAAATTTCAAATGTCTGAACCCTCAAGCTTTAAACATTTCAAATCTTCAAGCTTTTAATTTTGACAGAATACTGCTGAAATGCTGTAAACTTTTTCTCACAAAAACGTTGGAGATTATACAAATGGGTAAAAAAAGGTGAATTTAGCACACATCAGTGTTCCCAAATGCATGTTAAACTCACAGCACATGCACAGATGGAGTGCACTGCATTTGCTGTGAACCAAGAAGCGCTCGCTTTGAAACACGCAGAGCATCAGACTATTTAGTTATTTAATTAAATCTTTAATTTGTTTTGATAATCACTATATTGTGATTATTGTGCCACCCTATTCCTTTATTTTCATTGGATATGATTCATTTTTAGCTTTTCATCAACTCATGAACCCCCTTTGGGGACGCCTTGCCTGATTCTATGTAATAATGTAATAATTTTATTTTTGCTTAAATATTTAATTAGGTTATTAGGTATTAAAAAATAATTAAAATACCGAAGTGCAAAGTGTTTTATTTTGTGAAATTCTAAATAAAAATATTTTAACACAAACTTCCTTAATTTCTTTTTAGAGGCTGATTTTGAGGTCCCAGAACTGCCTGAAAGCCCGATCCCGAAAATATCCCAGAGACCTCTTTCTGACAACATCTTACCCTCTCCCCCTTTCTCATCTGGTCGACCATCCCTATCAAAAACTGACAGGTAGTCAACCACCTTTGTAGTTTTTGAGGTCAAGACTTTCTTCTAAATGAGACTTATTAAGTTACAAAAGTCTTATTTTGTTTTGGCTTCTTGTGCTTCTTATTTCAGCTCAGCATCATCTGAGGACCTTGGGGTGACAGTCGTTGTGAAATATCAGGTGAACCGTGATGCTGTTGTGTGGGACAACATCGATTCTAATCCAATTGCTCAACCGCCTACACAGAATCACATGCCTCCAGCACTTCCTCGTTACACTCAAGCCCACAGCCAATCGCAGGCTAAGACACAGAGCTCCAGCCAATCAGAGCCAACCCGGGAGCTGCCCTCCCAGTCCCAGGAGCCCATGCTGAAAATCACTGCTCCATATAAATGTATGTTGGTAATCATAGATCAGGGATCCTCAAATCTGGCCCACGAGATCCGTTTTCCTGCAGAGTTTAGCTCTAACCCTAATCAAACACACATGAGCAAGCTAATCAATGTCTTCAGGATCATTAGAAAATCACAGGTAGGTGAGTTTGATCAGGGTTGGAGCTAAACTCTGCAGCGCATTGGCCCTCCAGGGCAAGATTTGAGGAACCCTGGTCTATGGTGTGTCAACAGAACCTGGAACTATGCAGCGCTAAATATATACCATTATGTCAAAAAAAAAAAACGAATTTATTTAATTTTAAATGAAACAAATGTAAGCCTGATAGTATTCCCACTTTTTACAAAATTTAACTGTAATTTGAATAATTATGTTGAAGGTGTCTGAATATATTTTGGTTTGACTGTATCTATTTGATAAATGAAGTTAACCAACTAACATTATACATACCCTTTTGGTTTCTGTACCCAATATTTAAAAAATGTACAAATGCAAAAAAATACCGGCATCGGTATCGGCAAGTACCAAAAATAAAAGTATCGGTATCGGGCGAGTACTGGAAAAAGTGGTATCGGTGCATCCCTAATAAATAGTATTACAATTTAAAATAACTTTTCTATTTGAATATATTTCAAAATGTAATTTATTCCTGTGCTGACTTCTCAGCAGCCATTACTTCAGTCTTCAGTGTCACGTGACACTACAGAAATCATTATAATATTCTGATTTGGTGCTCAAGAAACATTTTTTATCAGTTTTGAAAACAGTTGTGCTGTTTAATATTTTTGTGGATAATAAGCAGTGATACATTTGTTCCTTTGATGAATTAAAGTTCAATAGAACAACGTTTGTTTTACATTTATAAATATCTTTACTGTCACTTTTGATCAGTATCTTATTTTATGCATCCTGAATAAAAATATTAATTAAAAAAAAAAAAAAAAAAAAATCC
>NW_015670386.1:1047558-1060375 GCF_001515625.1 Sinocyclocheilus rhinocerous | reverse complement strand
TCACGCTGTGATCAGCAGCAGCTGGATGCAATAATCGCATGCCAATGTGCATTGGCTCGATTAGTTTACACTCGAAGTAGATTGGTCTCTCTAAGCGAGATCCCAGTTCGTCAGTCACTGACGTGACGTCTCCGTTTCCTCCTTCAGGGAACGAGGGTTACATACATAACCTAGATGATCTTCGTGCTTTTTGGCCGCATTTAGCAGATCTGGACAATAATGTAGTTACATTTTGCGACAGTATAAACAATCAAGCACCTGAGATTTGCTATACAGTGTTGATTCAAGTGAGTGCAATGCAGGGATCCTCAAATCTGGCCCACGAGATCCGTTTTCCTGCAGAGTTTAGCTCTAACCCTAATCAAACACACATGAGCAAGCTAATCAATGTCTTCAGGATCATTAGAAAATCACAGGTAGGTGAGTTTGATCAGGGTTGGAGCTAAACTCTGCAGCGCATTGGCCCTCCAGGGCAAGATTTGAGGAATCCTGTCATAGATGCTTTTTGTGATGTCTTACTGTGGTAGAAACTACATTTCCAATTGTTTTCTGCAGCAAGGAGGTCTTTTATCCAGCAAAAGGCACCAAACCTTGCCAAAGGCCCTCCTCTGAGCCAGGCAGGCCCTTTCCCAGCAGCCCAGGCGAGAGTGTTCCCTGCTCCTCTGCCGAGAGGCTCTGAAATAAAACCACCACCTTCACCCAAGCCCGAAACCACCCAAGTTCCATTGCCCACGTTGCCTGAAGGAGGACCACAAAAGAAACCACAAGGCAGAAGACCTAAAGTTCCTCCTCCACAACCGCCCCGAGCACTGAACAAGCAGCTCTCCTCTCCAGCACAATGAGTTCTGGAAAGGAAAGTCGACTGGGAAAAAGCACTGGTTTGTTATGACCTTCTTTCTCAAGTGCAGCATCTTCTGGTTAAGCGCTTTTAACTGCAGTGTTTTAACACACTAGTGTTCAAAAGTTTGAAGTCTGTAAGATTTAAAAAAAATGTTTTTTAAAGAAGTCTCTTATGCTCATCAAGACTGTGTTTATTTGAACAAAATCCAGTAAAAACAGTAATATTATAAATAGTAGGGATGCACCGATACCGATACTGGTATCGGTATCGGGCCCGATACTGGCCTCCTGTACTCGTACTCGTACTCGTTAAAATGCCCCGATACCAAACGCCGATACCACACAGCATGTGATAAGCGCCATCCTGATTATACAAATTTCAAAAAGATTAAATAAAAAAAAAAAAAAAAAAAAAATCCCAAACCTTTGAACAAAAGTGTATGTCTGCTTTAGAGATACTGAACCGTTAAGAACTGTCAAACACAAATACAACATAGTATAATCTGACTTCCTTTTGGTTTTAGTTTAGGGCGTACTGACACGCTTCACATAGCTATTTATATATAAGCTTATTCTGAAGCATGACATTTGAAACGACCATTACGATAAAATCCTGCTCACACTTGTTAAAGCATTTTAAGGCTGATGTTGTTCATAGCTTCTTTTAATGAAATCTTTATTGCTGTCATTCATAGGTAACATACATTGCTATTTTGTACATTTCTTGTGCAAAGCCGCACATACGTACAGTATGTACATATTATATTGTGATTAAGGGAATGGAGAGGTCAACTCCTTTGTCATAACAAAAAAACTTAAATTCAAACTAAATTCATATGAATATTTAATCATAATTTCACAATACATTGATAAAAGCTGGTGGACATCATATAATATTACTGTATACTGTGTTGATCTTAAGATATTTATCATGTAATAAAGGAAAGAAAAATGACAGTATGGTTGTTGTTTTTTTCTGAGTTGTTTGTACTAATGTGAAAACATAAAGCACATCACGGTTTTGTGCATCACAGTGACCATAGGCCTTTGTCTTGTTTCTCAGGAAATAATTAAACTGCAACACAATGTTCACAATGGGAATATGAGCTATTAAAACTACATGAATGCAAAATGTAAAGTGTTTTGTGTAGTAGATACAAGATAGCTAGCAGGTATATGTCTGTATTCTACATGGTATCACTCTACATTACATATGACAGAGGTTTACTTGAAATCTAAATATTGTAAACGAAAATATTGCATATTTTAATGGCATATTACCATTGTATAGCTAGCTGTGTTTATTGTGCATTACAGAGCAACCGTGGCAGGTTTTATTTCCCTGGATCAAAGCTAATGTTTTAGGGATGAGACGGTAGGAACAAACATAGAAGAAAATTCAAGATGCCAATACTAGATTATGCTCTTGTCCAATATTTGCAAAATGTAGATCCACTCATATGGCAGGTAATTCTTGCAAAATGTAGAAATATTTTAAAGGAATAGTTCATCCAAAAATAATAATTGGGTCATCACTCTCATGTGATTATAAACTTTTATGACCTTCTTTCGTGGAAGTAAAATTTTAGGCCAACATAATTGGTGCTCTTTTTCATATTATGAATCTGAATAAGAACTTGGGCTGTAAACTGCAAACTCCAAAATGACAAAAAAGAAAGTTTAACAAAAGTAATCCCATTGACTTGTGGGTTGTGTGTAGTCTTCTGGAGTCATACAATAGCTTTCTGTGAGGAACAGACCAGATTTCATTATTGTTGCATTTACAATGTATTATTTAATTATTCTTCAATGGACACTCCACCCATTAAGAAAAATCCTGATATCATTTAGTCACACTCATGTCATTCTAAACCTTCCTAGCAGAACTAAGGTATTTTGAAGAACATTGGAAGCCAAACAACATTGAACTCCGCTGACTTTCATTGTATGTTGTACTTTTAGCATGACAAAAACAATTGAAACATTCTTCAGAATATCTTCTTTTGTTCTACAGAAGAAAGATTGTCATGAGGGTGAATGAATGATGACAGAATTTTCATTTTTGGGTGGAATATCCCTTTAAATGATTAATTATTTTTGTTATTCATTGACATCTGTCCTAGTTGTCTGTGGCATGTTCACGGGAGAAGTAGCAATGTCATATTCCTGAAAAAATTGTCTTTATCTTTTTAGTGTTATCTTTATCTTTTCAATGTTTATGCAGTACAGAAAATCAGTCTGGATGATTCGTTCAAAATTTGAACCAGAACTGATTTGGTGCTCGAGTGACTCAGTAATTCAGTTCACAGCCCAGAGGAACAGAATATCATAAGTCAATAATAACTTTTGGGAATTTTGGTCTGTTCCTCACTGTACACTAACATGGTTTCAGAAAACTATGGACTACATTTATGATACTTTCATGGTGCTTTTTTATGATTATGGAGCTTGATAGGCCCAACCCTCATTCAATTACATTATAATGAAAAAAGTGGCATTCTGTGCAACTCCTTTCATTATATCGCAAAGGAAAGAATCAGGTTTGGAACATCATGAGGCTGCGGAAATTATGAAAGAACATTCGTTTTTGGCTGAACTATCCATTTAAAGGTGATGTACGATTTGGTGTTAGACTTTGATTTCTTCTTCTTCATCAGGATAGCTGTATGGTCCTCTCCTATGAGAGTTGTTGGTGTTTGTATTCCTGAGTCCTCCACTCCCATAATGACGTGCCAGCACATCAGCAGCCCTCTGGAAACTCTCCGGCTCCATGCCATGATCCTCAATGGAGAAGGAGCGCATTCGATCCCCCAACATGGATTTTTTGGGTGACTCACCATTTACAAAGTCTGAACGCTTCCACTCTCCTCCATACAACCGTGTCCTACCGTCATCGTCTTCTCTCAGGAGAGAGTCCACCAAGGACGTGGTTGCGTCCGAGTCCACCTCAGAGTTATCATCGGTGGACTGTGCTTTTTCACTGATGGGATCGGTCGTTTCACACACAGGGCTGTCAATCATGGCAAAGACTTCAGACATGAGGGAAGGGCCCAGATCAAGAGTGAAGGAGTTCATGGAGTCAGAAGGACTGATGGAGTCTGAACATGGGAAGGACGGGATACCCGTGTCTGTGAGCGAGCCTCTGTGGATTTCAGGCGGGCAGGCAGAGGGAGAACTGCCCTGGGCTGGACGCTCAGTGCGGGACAGTCTCGGCAAGGTTACAAAGCCAGACTCCAAACCTGCAAAACAAAGAAAGAAGAACGAAATTGTTCTTGCTTGTGAGTTGGACCAACAGAGGGCAGTGAGAACCAGTACATTGCATTTAGCACTTCCTGGACTGCAGCATGAGCAGCAAATAATTTCTGCCATGTGGTTGGATGCCCTTAAAGGGATAGTTCACAAATTTTGTCATCATTTACTCACCTTTATGTCTTGGTGTTTTTGTCCATATAACAAAAGTCAATGGGGTCCAATTTTGGATCCCACTGACTTTCACTATATGGACGAAAACAGCTGGAACTATCTTCAGAATATCTTCTTTTGTGTTACACCGAAGAAAGAAAGTCATACAGGTTTGGAACAACACAAAGAACGTGAGTAAATGATGACAGAATTTTCATTTTAGGTGAATTGTCCTTTTAAGATTTGTGATTCTGACCACAGAGCTCTGTAACAGTGCACACTTGGCACAGAAAGGGCAGCGATTACAAATTACAGGAAAATTGTGGATACAGAAACTCTTCACATGATTGAAAACAGGGCTCTAAGATGGGATGTGTGCTCAGCACTGAAACATCTCATTCATAGCTCCCGGTCAGAACAACATTATAGCCTTCAGTCTTCAGTGAGTCATTCAGTCAGCTGAATTAAACACTTAGGTTTGCTTACTAAAACTTTCCATATATTGATAACGAAACTAATCAGACTGTTTGGGTTTGCGTTTGGTGTGTGTTTTTTTGTTTTTTTTTGAGTATGCAGGGGGTTTGTTTTTGAATAGGCTCTACTGTAGAGCAGCCATTGAGGCATGTTTGAGGTATTTGAATGGGTGAGGCAGACGCTGATCACTGAACTGTAATGTCTGGCTCTAAGGAGTCTGGTATTGCCACAGGTGTTTAGATGGCTTATCAAACAATTTCTGTTTGATCTTCCTCATGATTCCATGAAGGACAGAAAACTTGCAAACAAACATATTTAATTTAGACAAAACAAGCATGAGACACAGTTGCAACTTACACTACAGCTAAATAAATTTTTTTTTTGAAAGAAGTCTCTTATGCTCAACAAGCTTGACCAAAAATACAATAAAACAGTACAATTATGAAATATATTATAATTTATAAATAACTAATTTCTATTTTAAAATATTCTTTATTTTGTGATGACAAAGCTGAATTTTCAGCAGCAATTACTCCAGTCTTCAGTGTCACATGATTGTTCCTGAAATCATTCTAATATGCTAATTTGGTGCTCAAGTAAAATTTTATTAAAACACTTATCAATTAATATTTATACTGGTATACTGATTTATTTATCTTGGTTTTTTTTTTTGTGGAAACTGCTATTAATACTTTTTTCAGCATATGAATAGAATATCTTTTGTAACATCATAAATGTCTTTAACAGTAACTTATTTTGCTTTTACATTGATAATTGATTTTTATATTTTACATTTTTACATTGACAGTTGAGTAACGACAGGAAGCAAAGTGGGAGAAAGAGAGAGGGAGCGGGATCAGGAAAGGTCCATGAGCCGGGACTCGAACTCGGGACGCCTGTCCCAATTAGCGCAGATAGTCACGTTTGATCAATTTAATGTGTCCTTGCTGAACAATTTCTTATATTGGTTAATCCTGTTCGGTACACATACATTTTAGTAATATTTTGTTTTATTTTTTCTTTTAAAAAATAGAATTTGCTTACAAAAACTGCACATTCACAACTTTATTTACATTAAAGTAGTGTGTACAGAACTGAACTGAATTAATTAGTTAATGCAGTGACGCAAGTATTCTTTCAGATGCTGTTCTTTCGTCAAGATGTTGTGCTACAAAAAAAATTGCACAAAATGATGTTCATCATGGAAACATTCATGATTTTTCCAAGCTTTATAAGGATTTCATTCATTGTCATGACTTTTCAAAGCCTATATCTCACACTGACTGTAGTATCTTCCATCAGCCCTGCCTTCTGGAGTGACTTCTGTACACACACAGAATGCCCATAACTTCACTTCTACATTTGAATCTGAATCTGACAAAGGTGAACACTAACGGACTCACCATACAAGTATGTGGAGTTCTCTGGTGTTTTGGGTGGACTAGGGAAAAGCACTTTCACAGGACAGCCGTTGGGTGAGTCCACGTCCAGCCGGGGGAGGGAAATGGCATTCTTAATGATTGGAGAAATGGGTGGAGGTGGAGGCGAAAGGTCCTTGGAGCTACCGCGGGGCCTGTCGGGGGTCTTGCGGACATGGCGAAGCGTGCGGGAGAAGAATCCCTCATTCTTCTCTGAAGTGGAGGAGGAGTCTCCATCTGCGTTATTTCCTGCACCACCATGGTTGCTGAGGAACGAGGTGTCCCCAAACACATCCCCTCCACGGCCCACGTGCATGGTGTGGCGGAAGTCACCTAGTGGGGGGCTGATCATGTCCGGGGTGAGGTCACCTTTAAATCGACGCTTTCCTGAGGAGTGGGAAACCAGGCCCTTCAGGCCAGCGAGCTTGCCCAAGTTCATGGCTTCTCTGGGTACAAACTGTAAATTTCCAGAGTCAGAAAGAAAATATCCACAAAAATTGTTTTTTAAAAAATGGTGAGAACACCGTAAGAAAGCAAACTATACACGTATCACCCTTCAAGCTTTAAAATATCTCGGCAGAATAACAACCGCAGTTGAGTGGAAAGTTTCTTTTGCACGGTTTCTCAAAAGGCAGGCGCATTCAGCTATGTCCCATTTTGGCCATCGGTCTTTGTTCATATCCAGAAAGATTCTGTGAAGATAAATGTGAGCTGAAAATATGCATGACTCCAATTCCTGAAAACCTCTGCTGCTTATGTGGTCAAAGATTCTGGGCTTCCCAGTTGTTCTGGGTTTGTGCTTCTGAAAAAAAAAAAATCAGTTCAGAAATAAATTCAGCTCGGGCTGCAGATATCTTTGTGGTTTAGGACTGAAACCATGTGCTCCTTCTTTAGTAAGGTCCAGAGAGACTGCTGCTACATGCTCTGGAAGATGCAAATATTAACAAAATATCTGTAAACAATTCAGTTGCTAAAACGAAAGGGAGACATAGGCACAGACATGCTACACTAATGATCAACTTTTGCTGTAAAAATGTATATATATTTTTAAAATGGCATGTTCTGTAAAACTGAGCAAATTTGATTCATACATTTTTAATGAGTCTTGTATTGAATTACTGAGTGTAGTTCCCTTTAAATGCCTAAATTCAGCTTTGACTCCTCAGTCATTCACTTGCACTGTATGGTATTTCGGTCATTCACTTTAAGGGTATCCTGTTACCAAAGTATGTGCATTTACCAGAGAACTTTTCCACTGTCAGACTGTAAATGCAAAGAAGCGCTAAGGCTACATTTTACAATGACAGTAAGTTTGAAAAAAGTAGCCCTATTTTTTATTAAAATAAGTTTTCTTAATAATTTTTCAATTCTTTTTTTCCATATCAAAAACATTAAATGAATAGAAAAAAATATTTGGTAAACTATTAGTAACGAACAGTTAAGCTAATAAAAATTAGCATAACAACACTTAGTCTGACTTTATTAGTAGTTTGTTTGATCTTGGGTCAGCTCAGACTTTTAATTTGTGCTTGACTGTAGTTAAAGTCATGAGAATCATTTTAAAAGGAGTGACGTCTCATGTCTCATTCCATCAAACCACAACACACTTTGCCACAACACACTTGTTGCCCATTTCATGCTAAATTACCAGTAAAGACTTACCATGTGTGATAAGCACAATTTATTTAGCCAAACCCTTTACCTGATTACTGTCAGGTCATAAATCATATACATTCTGCTCTTTGGACCTAGGAAAAAACACTAAAATGTTTAATAGTACACTGCTGAAAATGTACAGAAGCCACATACCTTAATCAGATTTGTGTAATCAATGTGATCGCATGCTTTCCAAATCCAAGTTCATTCAGTGACCCTTGACCTGCACCCTGCTGAAGTGTATAAGGCGGCAGGAAGGCTTGTTGCTTTATCCCTGCATGTATCTTCTCATGCTCCTCCACTCCCACCGGCCTCTGCTCCTGATCCTTTGTTTTTAAAGATACTGAAATCCAGCGGCCCACTCGCCAGGAATCTCCCGGGGGAGATAAAGGGTCTTTAAAAGGCAATAAATTAAATGTAATAATCTGGGCAATAGTACAGCTTGACGGAGGCTCCTTAAGGATTGGTCATGTCCAGGATAAGCCCCTAATCCCTCTTCTCTTCCTTCCCCCCGAATCCCCCTCTGCTGGTTTATTCCACTCAAGTGTCCCAGTTTGAAGGGGTTCCTGTAAAATCAACAAAGGTCCTGTATGAGAGAGTGAAACAGGTGGATGTGTAACACAGATCACGATCAAAGCAGACCAAAAGTCTAAGACCACTAGTGAAAATATGTTTCTAATTGAATACATATTTGCAGTACAAATTATATTATCAACATAACAATTTGTCTTAAGTTAGAATTATTTGAAGTAAAAAAGTATATGAATTTCAGGTTTGTCCTCCTTTTGCTTAGTATTTCTGAGCTTTTGTACAGAGAAGTTCACATGATCAGTAACACAATTTTTTAGTGACCTAGAAATAGTGTATCTTATATTTATTATTTATTGTCTATTTTTATGTTATTATTTATATGTCTTTGTTTTACATAATATATAATATTAAATAATATAATAACACTGCCAGTCAAAAGTTTGGAATAATTAAGATGTTTTAATGTTTTTGAAAGTAGTCTCTTATGCTCACCAAGGCTGCATTTATTTGATTAAAATAAAGTAAAAACAGTAAGCAGTAGAGTAAGCATAAGAGATTTCCTTCAAAAACATTAAAAAACCCATAAAAACTAAAACTATTAGTAGTTACTAAATTACAAAATTATTAGACTGGTAGTGTATATAATATTACATAACATTGTTATAACATTTTCAAAGTATTAATATTTAGTATATTTAGTAAGTATTGGTGAAACATAGAATCACATGTGTCCATATAAAGATCTATTGTCCAAAGTGTATTTTAGGAACATTGTCCTCAAGCATAACTATTTTTCCCAACATTTTCTGAGAAATGGGTATGGTTGGTGGCATATGTCGTGTAATGTGCTAAACATAACATAACCAACTAATACACTGACATTTAGCAGGGCTGCTGCTGCCTCATGACATGACAAACAGCAATAAACCAAAACACACTGTCTCATAATTCTTGCAGCAGTTTTTAGTGGATGCAAACAATGCAATTATGTCTGTGCATTGTTTGAGAGGAGATGCGCACGTCAACTCGTAAACCGCAGTCTAATAGATCCCGTGTGTGTGAATGCATTCCTGGGGGAAACATCTCTGTCTATTACAGACATCCAGTACAGTGCCCACATCCCAGATTGGAAACATGTTTAGCGTTTTTCTCTTCTTTCCCTCTGCGGGACTGTCGGCTTTCCTTCATGTGGGCAGAAAAGTTGATCTGTCTGATCTTAATAGCACTTGGTCTTTGCAGCCGTCCAATGCACATTCATATGATGTCATTAAAATAAGTGATTTGAACATCAGTCACACTGAATGAACATTTGTTCTTTTAAACTGAAAAATGGTTCAAAAGGTGTTTCTTAAAATATTTCTCTCATTCCACTGAAACTACATCTTGATCAGCTAGGCTACACTACTGTATAACTGAACTAACTAGGTGAACAAACATTCAAGATAAGGCCTCATTTTTCCTTTTCACCCAATGACCTCCACTTTTATCTCTCATCTCATGCGGTCTAAAGAAAAAAGGGGCTGCCAAGGCGTAAATCATGATTACAAATATACTCATTTCATCATCTGAACATATCCTATTTTTACTCAAAGCACTCAGCATGACCGTCTGGCAGAGTGAGTCCTTTATGGAAAATACCACCAATGCAAACACAATCTCAGTGGTTTTGTGTGAAAATATACAGCAGCTGGCTCTGTCTGCTTTACTCTTGTCTTTACTCCCTTTATTATCTTATTTAGACTTTGTTTGTTTTTTTATCTTTGATTCGTAATCTAATTGTTATCTACCGAACAACTACCTAGTCTAAACTAATCTAAAAAAGCACAGTAGCACAATGAATACTAGTTAACAGGCCTCCAATACCCTGTAATGCAAAGTACATTTACATTTTCAGTTAAAAAAATGACATTGACAAATCAGAGTAACTAAATAGGACAAGGACAGATCAATGTTGCTGAACTAAAATGTTACTGTAGCAGTTTTCACTACAGTCCATTGATCTAGTCATTTGTGAACTTTGGATTTCATTGCTTCATAGAAATGTCATCCTAGTTTATTCACTTTTTAAAGGTACGCTACATTTAACATAGGCTATAAAAGTAGATTTGCAAGAAAGTGCATGTTTTCCTGATCAGTTACCAAAGCCAAATCTTGATAAAGCTCATTAACTAGTATGTAAACCTTACATTCCAACATCTCGTTCAATTAATTTATCATAAAGAATAAAATGAATCAAAATCCGCCGCTCATAACGGGCATGAACTGTGAGTATGCAGGGGAGACCGCATACTAATTTTACAGCAGCACAGATTAGGTTTCCTCCGTCATGCACACAATAACACACGACTAGTCTCTACAGGGTAGCCTAGGCTACTTGCTGACTAAAGTAACATTAGTTACGCTGTTAATAGTACGCACTAAACAGAACGCGAATTTAGCATACTTAATATGGTATGATCTTAAATAAGTCGACACACACAGTTCAAAATGTTGAGACAAAAAAATAATCTGTCGTTAAAGTGACAATTGAGAAAACCAGTAGCCTACCACTCACCTCGTGGGTTGATGAATACAAGTTTATCATGCCCCAAAAAGCGTTGAATGAGATTTATCTCCACATATGGTAAGATCCTGCAGTCCACCGTAAAACCTTTCTCTTTTGTACAGTATTCAGTTTGAGAGGCAGCGGTCAGTGTGAAGCTCCGTGTCAGTGGCAGCGCGTTTGGTCAGGGGAGAATCGGGGGGCGGGCATTTCCAACTCAAGCTCTATGTTCCCAGTGTGTTCAGTGCCACGAGTCTGTATATCTCTCGAGTAGTTTTCAGTTTTCCGACATTTAAACTTTCTTATCGCGTGTTAAGTGTTGAAATGTTACATATCTGACGTTTAAAGCTGTTTATTTAGGCCTATTTATGTATTTTTTGAATAGCACTTTGGGGCCATGCCATCCCTAGTAAAACAGTTATATCTTTCAAATACAGTTGGTTCATACTAAGTATAGGCTATAGTTAAAATATATTAACATATTGCCTGACATATCACTTGAGACTTAGGCTACTGATATAAAATTATAGGCTAATTAAACTTTATTTGGAGTAGCCTATAGACTACTTGTGCACAATGCACATTTCTTAATATTAAGGCATTTCCAACTCAAGCTCTATGTTCCCAGTGTGTTCAGTGCCACGAGTCTGTATATCTCTCGAGTAGTTTTCAGTTTTCCGACATTTAAACTTTCTTATCGCGTGTTAAGTGTTGAAATGTTACATATCTGACGTTTAAAGCTGTTTATTTAGGCCTATTTATGTATTTTTTGAATAGCACTTTGGGGCCATGCCATCCCTAGTAAAACAGTTATATCTTTCAAATACAGTTGGTTCATACTAAGTATAGGCTATAGTTAAAATATATTAACATATTGCCTGACATATCACTTGAGACTTAGGCTACTGATATAAAATTATAGGCTAATTAAACTTTATTTGGAGTAGCCTATAGACTACTTGTGCACAATGCACATTTCTTAATATTAAGCCTAAAATGTGTTTTAATATCACTATTGATGAGGATTGTATGATCGTTGAATAATATATGCAAGATATTTAAAGTATTTTTCACTATAGGGATTATTAATGTTGTGCACCTATTTAAGACTCCAAACATATTAGTCTTCCAGAAAAAGCTTTTTATTTTACATTAAACAGGTTAACCCCTCATGGGTGCAGCCATGTTGAAATCACATGACCAGCCCTGTCAAATGTCTATGATATTGATTTTCAAACATATAATACATTATAGTCATAATCAGCGTTGGGCTAGTTACTCAAAAAATGTAATCTATTACTCACAGTGTTGGGGGAAGTTACTTTTAAAAGTAATGCATTACAATATTGCGTTACTCCCTAAAAAAGTTACTAATTGCGTTACTTAGCTACTTTTTATGGAAAGTATTGCGTTACGTTACTTTTGCGTTACTTTTTCTCATCTGGGCTGGACTTGCTAATTTGATGAATTAATGCATATTCATATTTATTTTAGAACTACAGTAACATCTTCTGATTTCTCTCAACATGGGGACAGGAGAGCTGTCAGTCAATGAATGGGAAAACAAAGTAACTGGAGTTACTTATTTGAAAAAGTAACTCAGATATTTTATTGTAAATTAAAAAGTAATGCGTTACTTTACTAGTTACATGAAAAAAGTAATCTGATTACGTAACTCGTGTTACTTGTAATACGTTACCCCCAACACTGATTACTCATTATTGGTTACTTCTTTGAAAAGTAATATTATTACATTACTCCCGGCCAACAGTAACTTGTTACACTACTAGTTACATTACTTTTCCATTACACCCCAAAAACCTGGTAATTGCATACACTCTAAAAAATGCTGGGTTAAATATAACCCAGCGCTGGGTTAAAAAGGGACAAACCCAGCTATTGGGTTGTTTTGACCCAGCGGTTGACTCAAAACAACCCAACCGCTGGGTCAAAA